>NC_141068.1:46586732-46664232 GCF_041138505.1 Cibotium barometz
ACAAGGGGGCTAGTTCTGGGAGCTTAATAAAATTCATAGACAATTGGCCATTAGAGACAATGATAAGAGGACTATGAAAATACAGTCAAGCTTCTCTCCAAGTGTGCTTTCAACCCTACTAAATTGGAAATGGTTATGCACTTGGTAACCTTAGAGAAAGGGGTGAGAAACCCCATCGACAACTCAAGGCTCAAAGTCATCATAGCTAAACTATGGTTTTTAGCTCAAATTCATTGTACGTTTAGAGAAAGAGAGAGAGAGGACACACTGTAGAGCTTACTTGGTGATATACTACAAACTCTACTTGCAAGTGTACAAACAGAGTGCTTTTTCGCAACCGGTTTGCACAAACTGTTAACCCATTCCTAAGGTTAACAAGAGCTACCACCATTATCTTACATTGAAAAGTCACGGTAGATACACCAATGGGTTATACATTCAAGATATGACGCAATGGTGTCCAAAGCTACAACTTGGACAGTACACGTAATGGTGTAACAGAGTATTTATGGTAATTCCCGCTTCAAGAGCGTGTGGTAGCAAGTTAGGATGAAATGGATATATTATGAGAGTAGTCATTATAATAACATTAGGCCTCTTATGAGCCTAAAGTGCCCGGCCGACCATAGTTTTAGTGAGTGTGAACACTTATGGCCATGTATATAAGTGAATTTATCTCATAATACAATATACTCTCCCATTGTGCAATTGAGTCTTGCTCTTGCTAATCCTCTTGCTAATCTCTCTCCCTAACGCATGCTAGTGAGTGTGTGTGAGTAAAGTGAGGTGAGAGGAGGGACGAATACCCCCGTAGTGCAACGTGGTGGTGTGACAACGCTCACGGGAGGCGCGGTGGAATTGCTTCTCAAGGAGTTGTAGAGCTTGGAGAACTTAAGGGTTACGAGTTCGGCCATTGGAAAGATCCTCATGACAGTTGCGGTTCACCAGGTAATCTCTTGTTGGATATGTTTCAAGGGGGGTTAGGGTGAACCATAACACAAACACAAAGGAAGGAGTCAAAACAATGAGAGAGAGAGAGAGAGAGAGAGAGAGAGAGAGAGAGAGAGAGAGAGAGAGAGAGAGAGGACACAAAGGTGGAGTCAAAACAGCAAGAGAGAGTTAGAGAGAGAGAGAGAGAGAGTTAGAGAGAGAGGGCTCACCAGCAAGGAAACGTTGAAATGACATCAGGCCTTCACATGAACTCCGCTTGAAAGTGTACAAAGAGAGCGCCTTTTCACGAACTGGCATGCACAAACACAAAAAAGGGATTCAGCACAACGAGAGAGAGAGAGAGAGAGAGAGAGAGAGAGAGAGAGAGAGAGAGAGAGAGAGGACACAAAGGAGGGAGTCAGAATAGCAAGAGAGTGTTACATCACAGGAATTGCCACTATAGCCAAAGAGGGAGAGGAGCTCTAGTCACCACCCAACCATAGAGGAATGTGGATAAGTATCCACATTGTCGGCTTATATAGCGACCTACCTGCCCACACTAGCCCGACCGCCCAACGGTCCTCCAACCCAGGCACCTCACCCCTGAACCTCGCACACACTCACGACATGCACTCCGGCATGTGGATTGTCGTCTCCGGTCAAAGACAAAGAGAGCAAGGAGCTCTAGTCACCACCCAACCATAGAGGAATGCGGATAAGTATACACATTACCGGCTTATATAGCGGCCTACCTCTGTCGACACTAGCCTGGCCGCCCACCGACCCGAGTGCCTCACCCCTGAACTCCAGATACAGTTGCCACATGCACTCCAGCATGTGGATTCTATGCCTAGTCAAGCTCCACCACTACAGGTGACTCATGCATGCTATGTGCCATTACCCCCCCTCCTTCTAAAGAGTTTTCATCCGCAAAAACAAACTGGGGAAAGTTGTTGGTAAGCATATATAGTTGTTCTCACTTGAGATCTTTTCTGACCTATCCTTCCACTTAACAATTTCTCATTGGTACACAGTACACCTCGTGTTCTAGTCTTTAAACCTAAGAATTCTCCTTAGTTCATGTGGAAGTATTGTAATTCCAAGGACGCAACTACAACTTTAAGACAAACTATGTTGTCTTAGTGATACATTGTTTTCACATGCCAATGACATGAAAAACTAGGTGTACTCAAGAGCTCTCCGGCAACTCAAGTTTGTAGACTACGCTACCATGCTATGCTATCAACTTGTTGACTCTTCTCCTTGCATAGCTCTATGGCCATAGGAGATCTAGATTAGAGTCCATAAAACAACGTAAATTGAGCAAATCTAGTCATGAACAAAAAAAAAAAGATTCCAAAGGAGAGGTACTCCTCTCCACTATATAATTCATCTATGCATAAGCATATGCTCTAGAACCTCGTTGGGTTTCTAGTGGAGAGGTACTCCTCTCCACTAGATAATTCATCTATGCATAAGCATATGCTCTAGAACCTCGTTGGGTTTCTAGTTTGACCACCATCAATCTACGGATGGTTGACCTCACTCTTACTTAGAGTGATATTTAACCTTTGAAGCTTTTCCTTCAAGATGACTATCAAACTTTCTATCTCTACCCAACTCTATATCTGCGATATTAAAAAGCCTAGCGAGCTTAGATGTTTTCACATCTTTTAGTTGGAAGAAACTTTGTCAACCTATTTACTCTTCCCTTCAAGAAGAGTTTCGTCCATGAAAACGATTCAGAAAGTTGTAAACAAGTGCCTGTGTGCAGACCATATGGTCATCTATTTATGTAACTTCCCTAAGTACTACGACAAGGAAAGCAAGACACACAACACATATTTTCCTTAAATACTACGACCAAGGAAACATGCAACACTCGTGTTTTATCTAGAACACCAAACCATAGTTGCCACTTGCAACTATGAAAGATGTCAATAAAACACAGATTGCTACTAAGGCATCGAAGAACATCATGCCTTTAGTATACGCAAGAAGTTCTCAAATCCTCAAGAACCTCATAATGAATGTGCTAAAAGATTCAAGGAATTCCTTTGCATGTTCTACAACATCAAAGATTTTTTCCTCTTATGGTTAGAAACCACATGGACTTTAATTTAACAAATTTGCATAATGGTTACAAGTCTTTAGTAGCAAATTGTTCTATAATGTGGTAAAGTTCAATTGACCTTACACTTAGTTTAAGGAAAGCTACACTTTCCTCTCTCCAAAAGTTCTTGTGTTCGTCCAAGAATAGTTTACACATCTTGCAACCAAGATGATTTCCACATAAACACCGTTTATGTGATGTATAGTGTCTACACATTACTAAAAAATCAAGAGTAACATGAACCAATAAGAGTACCACTCCTAGCCCACAAGCCTATCCACATGTCTACTCCTGCAACCACTTGGGTTACTTGGCAATACATATCTATGTCTCCACGGCCAACCATGTCTCTACGAGCATGTTTATGGGCTATCTATGGTTACATCCAAAAGTTAATAGCACCACCCAGACACACCTCTACAAGTGTGGTCTCACTGGACACCTCTACTATGTGAAATAATATCATAAACCATTTTAATTATGGGAAATGGTTTACTATAAAGCAATAAATGAGAAATTTTATCGTTTATTCAATTTGTATATAGATATGTGGATTAGGTATGCCTCCAACACACCTTACACTGATAGACAAACAAAATCAATCTGTGTACTTTTGAGACTGCTTTGACATGAATAACAAAACATTCAATTTGTGTTCAATACCAATATGAAGTTCCACGTATAATAAATCTTTGTTGCCTCTTCATTACAGTGGCAATGCACTACCTACTTGTAGGTGGCAATATACTACCCAATTGTAATCGATGTGACCAACAAAGAATAATGGCATTCATACGCACTTCATTAAATATATACAAAACACAAATATGTACAAGTTTGTCCTCTTATGTCTTGGTAAAGTTAGACTTCTCCACTTATCCCATGTATTTTAAATACCCAATTTGTTTCTCAATTTGGCTAAGTAACTCTTTACTCTTTACAAGCAACTATGTACTCCTGGGTATACATCCTTTTTTATTTCGGGCCAAAAGAAACTTTTCTTACCTGATGTAAAAGTCTTCACATAACTAGGATGTGTTGTGATTGGGCTATCATGAGCCTCAAATAAGATTCTATTCTTGAAATTGTCTTCTCTTGGACAGATAAATGATCAATGAAACACAAGCATCCATTTTCAAATTTATGTCCTTGAAATTTTGGGTATCGTGGATCCTTAACAATTTCCACACCTGGTATCATTATGGGCCAAGGGCACTAGACTTTCTAATGCGAGTCCTTGGATTTGCATGGTTTGAGGATTTTCTGTCTCATGTTGATTCATGTGTATAGTATTTCACTGAGTTAAAGATGATGTACCAATCAAACAAGGTTGGTGTATGACTTGTGTTTGTGAGATTGATTTAGTTTAGTTGCACAAACTTTAGGACAAAGTGTGCCATCATAGCCTTGTTTCTAATGATGCTTTCATGGCCTTGCACAAAGATTCATTTGTATACTATTTTTCTAAGTTAAAGATAATGTACCAATCAAACAAGGTTGTTGTATGACTTGTGTTTGTGCTTGATTTAGTTTGGTTGCAGAAACTTTAGGACAAAGTGTGCTTTCATGGCCTTGTTACAATGATGCAATATAAAAGCATTGGCTTGATGCCCCCAAGTGGAAGGGGTTTCAATTTTTTTTAACTTTTTCATCCCGAATTTCTCTCCCTATCAAAGCGGTGTAAAGCTATTGAGTGGTGAGCTTTGAAATCAATTTGTTCACAACCCCTTGTTTGGTTGAGGGATTTAGCACTTCTAGGTCATCATCCAACATATTTTATTGGATAGTCTCTTTGTAGCATTGTTCAAAGGTCTCATGATTTAAGGATCAAATTATACAAGACATTTTTCTTTAATCCGATCATAAAACATCATTTACAATTAAGTGTCATTCAATTTTTTCCATGGTTCACACCATGACTGTCCATAATTCTGATTTCCAAAATGGCTACCATCGACCATCGCGACCTCTACCTCTACCTCTACTTGAAATTGAGTAGAGGGCCTATTTTGAAGTGTTCTTGCTTTGGGGGGGGAGAGTCTTTACCCAAAGGCTTCTCTTCTATAATCATAGACACCAAATCCCAAAAGTTGGGAACATTCTCTCTTATAGCAATAGAGGTTTTAAATGGCTTGTATTCTTTGCCAAGCCCATTGAAATAGACACTCAATAAGTCATCATCTTCCACTGAGATATTAATATATCTAAGGGATTTAACAATACCCTTGATCTTTAATGTATACTCATTGATGGTCATGTTCTTCTTCTCCACTATATGCATGCCCTATTTTAGTATCTTTAAAACTTCCTTGCTTTTATGTTTACCTTTATCTGGAGGATAAAATCTCACATGGTTTCATCAAGTTTTCTACTCAATTGAGTGAATTTCACATGATGCCCACCACCAATGACCTTGCCTCAAGAACCCCTAGATACAAGCTACCTTCAAAGTTATGAAATTAACTTTGATCTTGGGCTACAGTGTGGTAAACCATTCACAATCTTTGCCCACTAAGCATAATGTGAAAGCTTGAACCTTAGATAGAAAATCACTTGCTCCAAAAGCATCATAACGCTATTCAAACACTTGCATAAACTCACATGCGTTCGAGAAGCCATCAAATTTATGTATGTATTTGGATATTTCCAAGGCCATGGGTTTAAAGACATCTCGCAACTCATATGGGTCCATGGAACCATAAATTTTATTTATGTATTTGGATATCTCCAAGGCCACAAGTTTAAAGACACGTGCAACTCCTTCTTAGCTTAGGACATCTTTCAACCCATTTGCGACTCCCTTCCTAAACTGTTAAACATCTCTATTGTTTGTGCATCCAGGGGTCACATAGCTTGTGTAGTGGCACTTGGCACCTGGCACAAGATTTGTATGTTGTGCCAGGTAGGGGACTGAATTCTAGAGGGATTGGTGAATTGTTGAAATATATGTTGTACAAGCTTAAGGATGAGAGGAAGAGGTAATGGAGGTGTGAACACACTCAAATAAAGTGGGCATGTGGGTGGAAAAGGGATCTAGGGTTAGCCCAACCCTAGCCCTTGTGGTAAAGCCTATATAAAGGATAGGAGACCCTAATTTTTGTAATAAGACAAGTAACACATGAAGGAGAAGGGTAAGCCAACTTTGGAGTGGCTAAAATAGAAAGTAATACAAGAAGTTTTCTATACATCTTGTATTCTCTCTCAAGCTTTGGTGTGTTCATGATGATTCAGTAAGTTGTTTATGCTTGTTCATTTATTCATACTTAATCTCCTCTTATTTCCATTGCTTCTGCTGTTGCATGCTCTCGATACCCATGATTCTTAACGTGGTATCAGAGCTTTGCTAAGGTTAAGATCCCCTTCTTTCTCTCTCTCTCTCTCTCATAAACCATTCCCAATTAAAAAGGTGGTGGTAGAAGAAGGAGAGAAGCTTCAAGAAGGAGTGGAGGACAAAGCGAGTTTTGATGAGCTTCATCAAAATCAAGAAGAAGAAGAAAAAGAGGAAAAAGGAAAAACGCAAACTTCTATCCATGTTTACCTTTAATGATCTCTTTTCAAAGCTTGGAGCTATGCATGGGAGCTATTTTATGAGCCTTTGAAGAAGCTTCTAAGTTGTTGTCTTCTTAGCGCCACAACCAAAGAAGGTGAGAAGCAAGACGTCAAAAAAACATAGCCATCCAACCGCCGTTGTGTCCATAACTACAGCCATCGTCCATCTTGCCTACTGCTTGCCTATTGTCATCGTTGTCGTATGTGTGCTACCATCGTTGTCCACACCATCGAGACGGGGCTGGTTAGTACCTCTACTACAGCTTGTCATCCAGTGTCTAGTGCTTTATCAAAAATCAAGAGGTGCTCTTGTTCATCAAAGATCACTTGTCAACCTTGAATTATTTTTTACCTTATAAACGGAGTTTGACACTGCCCTTGTTTATTGCAAGTGGTAAGACCTCTCCTACCCCTATCAATCATGATGAAGGAGATAGAAGCCTCGATTAAGAAGTTTGATGGCGAGGGTTTCCATACTTGGCAAGTTCAAGTAAGAAACATGCTGATGCTCAAATGTTTAGGCACAAAGAAGGTGGACCTTGAAGATCCAACATTTGAAGGTATTGTTATAGCACTTCTTGAAGAAGATATAAGGGTCAAAGCAAAGGGTGGATCTACATCTACATCAAAAACTCAAGCCTTTGTGATGAAACATGGTATGTCCAAATCCAACTTGAAATGTACTTTTTGCAAGAAGAAGGGGCATGTTGAAGCTTAATGCTTCAAGAAAGATCTGTCAAAGCAAAAATGTAACAGGTGTGTTTAAATAGGCCATTTTGGAAGAGATTGTACCAAAGATGTTATTAAGGTTGAGGGGAATTTTGTAAGTTCCTCACATGCCGAGCAACTCTTTTCGTTGAGGAGTGACACATGCTTGCTAGAATTGGGAGTGAAACACATTACTCTATAACTCATCTCTTTTGTAAAAGCCTATCATATAAAGGCCACCTACCTTATCTTCTATCCTATGGTTGAGAGGGGGTCTTTTTTGAGCTTGTATGTCCAATGCTCACCTTGTTTGACGGTGGCATTGAGAGGGGGTTTCAACCCTTTTTTTCTCTGAGGATTACAAAGCCCAAGGAGTCACTTGCTCTTGTTCATCAAAAATCAAGAGGTGCTCTTGTTCATCAAAGATCACTCTTCAACTTTGAAATATGTTTTGCCTTGTAAATGGAGTTTGACACTGCCCTTGTTTATTGCAAGTGGTAAGACCTCTCCTACCCCTGATGAAGGAGATAGAAGCCTCGATTAAGAAGTTTGATGGCGAGGGTTCCATACTTGGCAAGTTCAAGTAAGACACATGCTAATGCTCAAATGTTTATGGCCTTTGGTAAAAGGCACAAACAAGGTGGACCTTGAAGATCCAACATTTGAAGGTATTGTTATAGCACTTCTTGAAGAAGATATAAGGGTCAAAGCAAAGGGTGGATCTACATCTACATCAAAAACTCAAGCCTGGTATGTCCAAATCCAACTTGAAATGTACTTTTTGCAAGAAGAAGGGGCATGTTGAAGCTCGATGCTTCAAGAAAGATCCGTCAAAGCACAGGTGTGTTTAAAGAGGCCATTTTGGAAGAGATTGTACCAAAGATGTCATTAAGGTTGAGGGGAATTTTGTAAGTTCCTCACATGCCGAGCAACTCTTCTAGTCGAGGAGTGACGCAAGCTTGCTCTAGAATTGGGAGTAAACCACGTTACTCTATAACTCATCTCTTTTGTAAAAGCCTATTATATAAAGGCCACCTACCTTATCTTCTATCCTATGGTTGAGAGGGGGTCTTTTTTGAGCTTGTATGTCCAATGCTCACCTTATCCCACTGTGGCATTAAGGAGGGGTGTTGAAATATATTTTGTACAAGGTTAAGGGTGAGAGGAAGAGGTAATGGAGTTGTGAACATACTCAAATAAAGTGGGCATGTGGGTGGAAAAGGGATCTAGGGTTAGCCCAACCCTTGGTAAAGCCGATATAAAGGGTAGGAGACCCTACTTTTTGTAACAAAACAAGTAACACATGAAGGACAAGGGTAAGCCAACTTTGGAATGGCTGAAATACAAAGTAATACAAGAATCTTTCTATACGTCTTGTATTCTCTCTCAAGCTATGGTGTCTCGTCCCCCGCGTTGCCTATAAAGCCCTTACGCATATAAATGCCCACCGCATGTAGGTTATAAACACACCACACGTGGAGCCACCTCACCAAATGCATTATATGTCAAGCACATGTGTCTCAACACTCTTGCATGTGCCCCACACACTCACTTGTATAGAGGCCACGTAGCCACAAGCGTAGCTCTCAACAAACAGCTCGTGTTTCGCCTTGTATGACCCCCACAGAGTACTTGCTCTCCTCTTATTCCTATTGCTTATGCTATTGCATGCTCTAGAAACCCATGATTCTTAACATGAATGTGAGCAGTCCATGGCATAGCTGAGGGGATTGGCATGCCTCAAGGTTGGATTTAATCCACTAGTGGGATTTGGCCCTAAGATCGAGGTGATAGGACCCCTCAAATCGGTCATGATGATGTGTGTTGGTCTCTTCTCATCAAAGAGCTCATGCACCCACCAGTTTAGATCTTGTTTTTGGTTTTTTAATTTTGTTTAATTTTTTATATTTTACATTGCTTTTGTTATTTTAAGTTTTTTAATTTGTTTGGTTTTTTTAGATTTATGTTTGAAAGAAGAAACAAACTACATCGTCGAATTGCTAGAACAATATAACTCACAAAATTTGAATAGAAAATAGAGAAGAAGAAGAAGAAAAGTTAGAAATGAGGCAGAGGAGGTGAGGGTGAGGTGGACTTAGCCAACTTCGAAACTTTCAATTTGTCCCGTGCTCCAATTGCGGAATTACTTTATGAGTTGCTTATACCTTCATGCTCATACCACATCTAATCAAGTTACACCCCCAAGGGATCACTTCTTTAGATCTTCCCCTTCGTACCACGATGGAGATCCTTATGGCATGGCTTGATACCACTTTGTGAACTCCTAGGAAGTTAAAGAATTGGATCTTGGATACCTACAAAAAAATATCTCAAATCTCTTCTTTGCTACCTCTTAGAGCTCCCTTAAGAAATGGGCTGAATTTCTACCCCTCTAAGGTTGAGACAGTGAAGGAGAGTCAAAGAGAAAAAAAGGAAACCAATAGATGAGGACAAGAAGAGTAAGGGTATGACAAGAGAGAAGAAGAGAGAGAGAGAGAGGAACTCCTACACAAGCCCACAAGCCAAAGATCTATATGCCATCTCTACACTCACCCTTCACTCCCATGAACTTTTCTACAAAATTATAGTTCAAAACTATGGCTAATATACACACGAGCAATGTGATCATGTGAATGGGAATCATAATACTCAATTGCACTGCAAACTCACATTGAAAATTTCAAAAGCAGAGAGAGGAGAAGTGCACACGATGGCTCTCTCTCTCTCTCTCTCTCTCTCTCTCTCTCATCGTCTATAAGGAGAGAAGAAGAAAAGCGTGGGACGCTTGATGAGAACTTTAGCTCGATGGGTATCCAAGCCCCTCGCCTTGTCTACATGGAAGAGCAGCACGAACCACTTCCGACGTGGTTGGTGGGTGTAGTCTTCAGCTTGACTACACCTAAACGCGGCGGCGACGACCTTCCTTACACAGCACAAGATAAGGCTTCATAGCCTTAATAAAAAATTTATTCTTTTTTGAAAATTTTTTGGGGAAGGTTCCCACGGAAAGAAACCTTGCACACTCTTTAAATGTGTATGTGGGAGTACATACGATGACATAAGGCATAGCACACTTGCACACGCTTTAAATATGTGTATGTGGGGGAACACACGATGACATAAGGCATAGCACACGTAGCCATGTGTAGGCAGTTTTGTGCCGCCATCGTAGCATAGATTTGCAAGTGTACACACTTTTGTTGTCCTCATCGATTGTTCATGTGTGCGTAATCACACATGACAATATCATGGAATCTGAGTGCTTTTACCTCTTGTGCATGCCTAAGGGTATCCAAGAGGATACAAGTAAGCGAGGTCTTAATTTGGCACAATCTGGAAATAGTTTGCGGGCAATGTAGCTATTGAAAAACTAATGACATGGTCCAATGAGCTGACCATGAGTATTTGGCATGATACGATGGAGCCTAATTTGACATTTTTGGCTCCAAGTGTGTGTAGTCACACATGGCATTATCTAAGAAGGGTTCTCGCATAGCCAAAAATAATAATTTTGATTCATGGCCACAGTTTCCATAAAATTGGTGTCACTGTCGTACAAACCCTAAACCAAACAAATGTGTACATTTATTAAATGACTATGCAAGAATGCACATGAGCCATTTGCTTACTTGTACAATTCGAGTGGGTGTTGTAGAGATAAGCAAAGTTGTGGTGCTCATAGTAATGATGTTATTTTACTCATGTGATTGTACCCTATTTTAAACCACAAATAAGTATCTTGAGAGTATGATAACTACAGTATTTGTTGCTAAACAATCGAAGTGTATTATGCTTGGTGCATAGATAGAGATGCAAGCACTTGGTCCTAGAGATCAATTATTTTAAGATTTGTAGTAATCTTAGAGTGAGGTCCGTAGTGATCTTTCAATTTGGAGTTTATTGAAACCTGGATGTTCATGATTTTAATGGTCTAATTATTCAACGTGGCTTATTATAGAGTACGGAGCTACTCTATCCACCTTTGGAGTATGTCATTGCTCCTTTCGTTTTGATAAGATGGGAGTGTCCCTGAGAGGTCTTGCTCTAAAAGTTACCTTGTGGGCTAGTCTTTAGACCTTTCCTTATTACTTCATAGACTGGCTTGATCAACAGTTTATGTAATGGGCCATTGGGATGTTGCCGAATTGTTCTCATAAATACTTTAGATTGAGTAGATGGTTGTGGAACTTCAAATAGTTCTTGAAGTTATAGCCATGTCGAACTTTGAAACAAACTTCACGTCATATACGGCGTTGCATAGTTTGTATAGTGCAAACGCCCATAGGCTTGGGTGTGTAATCATCCATATGCTTGATATTTTGTAGCTATTTCTCAAGGAAAGGAAAAGAGTTGACTTATGTGTCATAGTGAACTTCATGCTCATTTGATGGAATGGGATGTCACATGTTCATGAAGTTCATGGTGGTCTTCTTAGTATGGGACACCAAGATTCATACACAAAGGTTGACTCTTTGGTTGTTTATATTCTTGTTCTGTCATGTTGAAGTGTTGGTATACTTGTTTATATGCTTGTTCCGTAGTGATCAATTGTTAATATACTTGTTCCATAGTGTGATCAAGTGTTTGGACAAGATTGAGCTTTGAAACTCACTTGATAGCCTTTGTTGGGAGATAGAGTTTGAAGAAGGTCTAGGTAGCATAGCCATGATCAAATACTAGTGATGAGACAGAGTAGTTTCTAGTTTGAGAATGCTATAGAACCATTGGTGAGTAAGGAGACTAGTATTGTTGGATGGTTGTGATATGTGGGGGACACCCTACAATATTCAAGGAGCATAGACTCGCCTATAACCAACACTCGTGTTCATTTTTTAATGCATGTTTGGTTGCTACAGTATAAATCATGGAAGTATGGAATGACTTTCATGAAAGGAAAGTAAATTCTTATTTTGCGTGGGCTATTTAGTTTTGCAAAGTTCATGTGCAAGCCTCTGGGAAATGAGTGGATCATTACCAATATGTGATGGGGTTACTACCTGGTTAAGTGAGAATTATTTCACTCCAAATGAGCATGGTTATTTATTGTCATTGGATCTAACATAGTTTCATAAACCATGATTGTGTTTGTTAGAAAGAATTCTATGCCAGAGAGCTTAGCGGAGTATTCTAACATGTCAAGTTTAGGACTAAACATGGTGGTTCAGAAGTAAACTAAAGGTTTGAAGCTAATATGAAGAGTTTAGAGGAAAACCACACTAGATTTGGCGTGATCACACAAATCTTAATCTTGATGCTACTACGGAATGCCTAGCAGTTATCTGGATCGTTTTTATACTTTGGCATGGTATTGTTGTATGCATGTGCACTTTCCAACAATCATCCCCTTCCTCGTTAGAAAGGTGTGCTAATCCGGAGTGATTAGTTGATGTTTCTATGAGAAGAAGAGTGAGTACTAATCTAGAGTGAGCATACAAATGTCTTAGGTTATGTACTAAGATGGAGTGCTCAAGGGTGGACCCTTCATGCCCACTTGACCTTGTGTCAAATGGGGGTGATAAATTTATCAGAAGAAAGTGATAGATTCATTTAACCAATATAGGTATTGGCTTCCAACAAGCTCAAATTTTATGGAAGGTCACAAACCTTAGGGTCTTGTTATTCTAGATAAAATTCTAACCTTGTCAATTTGGTACTAAACCAAATTGGTAAGAGTGTTCAGTGTGTAGTTGAGTATGCATGAAATTGTTTTCACACTATGCTCATGCATGCTAGTAGATAGCCATGAGGTGGTACCACAAAGTTTTGAGCAACTTCTTTAGGGACTTTGCTATTTATATTCACATTGAAAGTTGAAGTCTATGGCTTCTATCTATGGCCACAAAGTTTTGAGCAACTTCTTTAGGGACTTTGCTATTTATATTCACATTGAAAGTTGAAGTCTATGGCTACTATCATGGCCTAGTAGGACTCATGGTTAGATGCTAACCATAGAGTTTAGATATTGACATATTTGGCAAGTGAATGTCTTTGAATCAACCAACAATTGGGTGCTAGAATGCCCCAGACTTGTGCCATAGTGCCAAAGGTTTTGAGTCAATCTAGATGAGCACTTCATAGTAGTAAGTGGCCCTAGTTCATAGTATAGTAAGTGGCCCTAGTGTCTTTGTTAAAGATGGCTCTGTGGATATTCTAACTTGGGAAGGGTGTAGCCAGGAGTACATAGTTGCTTGTATGCCTTATCATTTTTTTACATTGTTGGTAGAGGAGTGCCATTTAGTAGAAAGTTTCCCAACGACCCTTGAGAGTTAGATGATGATACGTTTGACTTAGCAAAAAGTTTCCCTATTTACGATCCTTACACATGGCAACACGTGGGATGCACACACACCGATACATAAGATTCACATGCTAGTAATGCATGGGACATGTGGGCATTACGTGGGGAAACCAGTGGTAGCATACTGTTGCACATCATTGGTCATAATAATGTGTGAACGAGTAACATTTGTGGGTGATGATTGTAAGCCAAAGACCAACTGATGTGTAGCATGGGGGTACTAGGGGGACAAAGGGGGCGCGTGAGTATAGTGTGTGACTGGTAAGGTATGCAGCACTGGACATCCGAGGTTACTGGTATGCTAACTAGGTTTGTTTTAGCTATTCGTAAGTTCTTCTTCTTCTCTCTCACGTTTTTGCATGAAGCTAGTTTTTCACAAGGTTTTTATTCTTGGCTATGGGGGAAGCCTAGCTGTGCAGGTGTGAGTAAGCTTGAGCATAGACATCTTCACTACAGCCATCTATTTTTTTAATCTATCAATCTCGCGATGCCAAGATTTTTGTCGTCATCGTTTTGTGGACTCTTGTCGTCCGTCATTCCGTCCCTTGCTGTATTGTCATTGATGTGCTAGCTACCGACTATTTCTACCACACCAAAGTGTGGCTAAGCTTGTGTGGTGCTTATGCTACTCTACACAACTAAGGCACACACTCTTCTCACGACCCTAATTGCACACAAGTCGCCAAATCATCGTCATCGCCTGTCAACATTAGAGAAATAAAAAGCCCATGATTCCTTTACTAAAAAATAAAATTCAAGCCCTAAGGTTCTTTACTCAAAGGTTCTTAGAGGGAGTTCCCACGCGATGCATCTTAGTAAAAAGAATCTCCTTGTGATGGTCTATTTCTTGAAGCACTTGGCACAATACACGAAGCATAATCCTACACGGCTTTTGTTTTCATTGGCTTTGACGTCCATACAACCAAGGGGTTCACTTATCCCTTCTCCTTTTATTTTATGTCATTTGGTGCTTCTTGCATATTATTAATTAAAAATGGAATCCAATCACTCTGCCCCACAATCATCATAATTTTTCCTTTGCCACCAAATGCATGATTTGTGGGAGCAAATGAATTTCTTTATGAATGATATCTTCACTATGATAACACCAATAGTACTCAGCTAACTTCAGATATGCATCCCTTGGGTAATCGTGAGGGTACACCGGAAAAGGAAATAAAATTATGTTAAAGGATTTAAAACCACCAAAGTACACTGGCACTTTACCTTCTCACATAGCTGATGCAGTATAGATGAGTGGCTTTCTAAGTGGGAACAATGCTTTACTTTATGTGATATTCACAGATGAGCACATTAGAATCCAACACACTGCATATAATTTACAAGATATGGCTCATCATTGGTGGAGGAAATTCTAAAAGGCCAAGGTAATATCAAATACTTGGGAAGAATTTAAGTATATGTTTATTCAAAATTTTATGCCACCAAATGAGCGTAGTAGAACCCTTGATATTTGGTTTTTTATCTCTCAAAAGAATCTTATAGTTCAGGAGTATGCTGACAAGTATCGAGAGGTGCTTATAAAAATTTCGTAAATTTTACCAAATTTCTTACAGGTTCATGAATTCATCTTAGGGTTAAATGATAAACTTTGACCATTAGTGCACCATGAGAAGTGTCAAACCTTATCCAAAGCTATAGAAATGGCTTTAGTTTATGAAGATGGTCGAAAGAGTCAAAGTCAAGTAGTGGGTCAAGTTTCCAAGTCTCATTTTATGTGACCTACTTATGAAGCTTTAAGGTACACTAGTGGGAAAAAGGGAAAGGCATCTATGTCTAGTGTACATTCATCTACAAAGACTCTTGCAAAGGAGTGAAGAATGATCGTAGAACTTCTCTCACTCCATAACAATTTGAGAAAGCAAAAAGGGAAGGCTTATGCTATGCTTGTATGGGCAAGCATCAAAGGCATGATTGTCCATTGAAAAAGTACTCTAGAGAAGACACCCCAGCATTGTACTAGGATACTCTCAGTGTCAATTGAGAAATGGGTACCCACCATGACTACAGATACAGTCTTATCTTCAGAGGCTAATCACGGTACCAATTTTTTATTACAAAACTTATTGTCATGAAAGGTTCAATTGAAGGGAAAACAATGAAGGTACTCTTCGATATACAAGCTCTTTGTCACAAGAGAAGTTAAAGTTGAAGACTCAACCATCACCATATCAGTAGCTAGCAGATAGCAAATGCACAGGGGTTTGGGACCAACAGGTTGTAGGCCACCTTGGTCTCACCATTCAATCCTACTTTGAGGAGCTCAACTTTGATGTTGTGAAATAATGGCATGCACGGAAGAAGCTTCTCATCGACTTCACAACGTATGTCTCAATTTATGCATGAGGGGAGTATGCATCACATTAAAGGTGAGCCAAATCTACCCAAGAATGCATTAATTATTGCTACACATATGCTTAGAATATCTTGTATGTTTGTCTTTTTAGGTTGGGTTAGTTCCAAGTGTTATAGATGTATGAAAGTGGAACTCCAACTTGTAATGCCATAAAATCTTTGCAAGAGAATTTTTTTTGAAGTTTTCAAATCTAACCTGCCCTCTTCTTTACCTCCACACAGAAATTTACAACATCGTATAGCGCTTATGTCGTGCGCAATTGTAGCCAATAGAGCTCCTTACCAAATGAGTTTGGTTGAGGAGAACAAGGTATCAAAGGTGATTGAGGAGTACCTACCAAAAGGACTCATTCTCCCTAGTTTCTCATCGTTTGCTTCTCTAGTTAAGAAGAAAGATGGTTCTTATCAAATGTGTATTGATTATAGAACCTTAAATAATCTCACTGTAAAACATTGATATCCAATGCCAAGGATCGATGATTTGATAGATGCTCTAGGTGGAGCTAAGGTCTTCAATACGATAGATTTAAAAAGCGGATATCATGAGATTCATATTAAAGACGATGTATCTAAGATTGCTTTTTGTACTTGTTTTGGTCATTATGAGTACCTTGTAATGCCATTTGGGCTTACTAATGCATTAGCCACATTTATGATGTTAATAAATGATGTCTTTAGGCCATTCATGGGTAAATTTATGGTGGATTTTATTGATGACATTTTGGTTTATAGTAAATCTTTATTGGAGCGCAAACCACACTTGTATACAATATTTAGTGTACTTAGGAAAAATGTGTTGTATGCCAATAAACAAAATTCTTTCCTATGTCAAGAGGAAGTTGAGTATTTGGGACACATTATATCAGCAATATGCGTAAAGATGGATCCGAAGAAAGTGGCAGTAATCTTGGCTTGGCCTATTCCACAAGACATTATTGTGCTCAGCTCTTTCTTAGGACTATCTAGTTTTTATATAAAGTTTATTATTTTCTATTCTAAAATAGGAGTGCCATTAACTTACTTGTTGGCAAGTTACCATTGTTTATGTTTGAACTAACATTCAATAGCACAGTTTTGATAAATTAAAGAAGTAGGCAGTTTGCAACTGCACCTGTGTTGAAGATCGTGGATCAATCATTACCTTTTGTTATGAAATAGATGCTAGTAGCATTGCCATAGGAGCTGTGTTGAGCCAAGAAGGCCGACCAATGGCTTTTGAAAGTAAGAAACTCAGTAGTTTGCAATGTAAGTGGCCCACACATGAGCTTGAATTGTATGCCATTATACATGCACTCAAGGTGGGGAGGCATTTCTTGTGTGGAGCTGAGTTTAAGGTATACATGAATCGTGATACACTAAAGTATTTTTGTAGATTTAAGAGGCTCTCAAGCAAGATGGGCTGAATTAATGCAAGAGTTCACATGGAATGCTTTATGCTCACGCACACTAGTGTATATAAATATGTATGGTAATTTTATCCTTTGTTAAAGCACTAATATAATGCTACTCTAATTTGCGTAATCTTTATCTTATTCTTTCTCTAATCTCTCTCTAGATTAGTGTCTCTAATTATGAAGTTTAGTGTGTATTTCAATCCTCCTTAGTTTAATTTATGTGTTAATTAATCTCACCAATTCCAAATATTGGTATTAGAGCGAGAGTATAGGTTGGGGACAATATGGATATATCACATATATCAAACCCCAAAAATTTCAAAAAAAAGATTATCACAAAACAGTTTAGACTTTCTCAGTGTTTAGAAAAAAAGAGCTATTTTCCCAAACCAATCAAAATTTTGGCCACTCTTTTAGACTCAAAGTCATAGAATATTAAATAGAAACCTCAATGCAAATGAGAATTCTAGCCCATATTTTGTTGTGAAAAATACACTAAATGATTATTTATTCCTAGAAATATCATAAATCAATCTTGGCCATGAAAAAAAGACACCAAAAGTCGATTTCTAGCATTATCACAAATGGCATTATTAGGTTTTATGAGTTGAGCTTGTGTTGGTCTAACAACCAATAGTACAGATAAAGAAGAAGAAGAAGGTTTGATGCTTCTCTGGTTTCTCATGTTCTCTTGTTACATCCTCTCTTTCACATAGTATGTGCTTGCTTCTTGTGTGTGTACTTGCTTCTTTGTTTGTGTGCATGCTTCTACATGTGTATTTCTTGCCTAGATTGGTAAGTGTGTATTCTATTGCATGCTTGCTTGCTTTGTGCTATTAAGTACGTTACGTTTACATAATGCTATGCTTGTGTGGATTAGGATGTGTGTGTAGCCTAAATTTGAATGTCATTAATTTTTCATCATAGATTTCAATAATGATGGAAAAAAATCAATTTTCAATTTTTGGTTTGTTTTTTGATGTTTAACAAACAGTATGGATTTTTCAAGAGGAGATCGCGTGAATCTTGTCCACAACAAAGTACATGTTGGTTCTAGTATCGTATTGCAAACGAAAGCAGGACGACATAGAGTTCATGGTGTTCTTTTACCTAAAAATCATGTAGGCATTTTTGTTAATGCTTGTGAAGATAAAAACGTACTTCTACCATTCCCAATAGAGAATGGTGAAATTGCAGATCTTCATGATGCAATCAAATCCATCATAATTTGTCTTGCAAAACATTTGATAAGAGAAATTTTTTTTCTCATGATGTTTTTGGTAGTAAGAGAAGTATTTTCTTCTCATGTTTTTTTAAATCTTTCTTGCTTTGTCAGTCTCTGTAACATTCTATGGTACATTGTTATGTAGGTACAAATGGAGAAAGAGGACAATGCACAAGAGGTCCGGGGTTAGGAAAAAGACTCAATCATTGAGAATGCCACTAGGGCTTCCAAATGGAAGCAAGTTTCTTCGAGAAGTACTACTTCTCACAAATGCCAAGGGAAGAAGTGTGTGGTGCCTAATGATGAGGAAGATTGGATCCCATCAAGTACTGGAAGAAAAAAAAAGAAGTCAAAGCGGCAAAGGGGAAAAGAGCATGAAAAATCTACACCTAGCTAGAGAACAAAAAGGATTGAGGAGACCACCCAAAACACATTGGAGCAAGACAAAGAGAAAGAAGTGGAGGTGATTGTAGAAAGTGAAGAGGAGGATGAGATGGAGGCAGAGGAAGGAGTAAGAGAAGATATGTTCAAAGTAACATATTCTACTAGGCTTCGTTTGAATCTATTACATAACACAATAGAGAGAATTATGGTAAGACTTTTTCCTCATTTATTTTTGGGATTGTGCTTTGTTCATGAAATGCAATGTAATAGAAATTGCACACTTCTTGTCCTCATACAGGTTACAAAGTCCACTCTCTTCGACTTTGTCGTTTAGTGAGCAACCCTTGCATAAGAAGGGTGATTTCTAGATATCAAAAACTCAATATGAGTTTTTTTAATTATGGATATGTGAGGGACAAGGCGAAGTTTATATGCTTATTGAAGTCATCAAAGTTGCCTATGAGGGACATAATGGAAGCTGACAAGGATGACATATGGCCCAAGAAAAACGAGGACTTCAAGAACTTTATTAAAGATGCAGAGTGGTCATTCCTCTTGAAGAAGATGTTCTACATTTGGGATGGAAACCATCGGTTGGTTGCGTGGATGGAGGAGATAAACAGAGGTATACATTTAAATCAATCAATTATTATTTAAATGTTCATGAAATTTAAGAGTAATGAATTTCCTAAGGTTTTGAAGTTTAAAACGCAACATTAAAACATAGAGACGACTACCACCCACAACTGTGGACATGGTTCCCTTGGAGTTCTATTAGGAGGAGGTAGAGGGGGAGGTGCTCTCTCTTGTTGCTAGATTGAATAGGTATGCATGTTTTAAGCATGCCATAAATGTCTACGTATACATATTTCTAGGGATCCAATATTTAAATTTTTGTTGTTTTAGGATAAATGAGGTTGGATATGTTCCTTCCTCTCCCATTGACAAGATTATGCTGATAAGAGCCTTGGGACAATCTAACAAGGACACAATACTTCAACAAGCTTCAGAGTTGAATAAGAAGTGGAATGAGAAGTACTTTGAGTCCCAAAGAAGAGATGGTCGATCATCCTGGTATAATTGTCCACTTGGTGTACTCTCACAAATAGTATTTCAGGTAACCATAATATAATCATAAAACTCCACCACATTTTCAATGGTTTGATTCATATATAAACTTATGTATGCATATATCATGTCATGTTCCGTGATGAGTACTTGGTGTTGGCAACAACAAGAGAAGTTGAGATATCAAAATATTAGCTCCCTCGAAAGGAATTCAAGGAACGGTGGAGGGTTCCATACTACAAGCCTAATCCAAAGCTGAGGAAAACTACCCATCGGAGATATGCGATCGCTAGTCCAGAACAAGAAGAAGAGTTCTTTAGGTATATTGTACTATAAACCTTTGTAGCGTTTACTCTCATAAATGAACCCTAAATTTTATTTTCTTTCTCTATTTTGAAGATTACTATCTCAAGTATACTGGGAGGAGGAGCCTGCTTGCTTGAACGAGGAGAGGCTGTACAGCTTGGCTTCTTCAACCTTTCCACCTTCTGAGAAGACAAATGTGTTAGACACTAGGAGATGCATATAGGCTTGTGTCTTTCAGAGTAAAATATGAGTGATGTCAATATGAGTAATTCATAATCATTATTGAATTGCATTTAACGCATGACACAGCTGGAACAATGCAATTCCACGACTAGCTGCGAATGGAGGTGATGTCTATTGGTCAGACATATAAAAGACATGTATAGTGGAGTACGGATGTCTATTGGTCAAACATAAAAGACACGTATAGAGTAGTCATGCCAACCACCTTTGCTATGGAGAACTTCGAGTTGAAATGTCAACGCAGAGAGAATTTGTTTTTGAAAAGTGTGTAGTGAAGGTTAGACCAAACCAAAGCATCAACTCACGTCCAGACACAAAGCTTGTCAACCACTTATACGCACGACATTGATGTATAGGGAGCAAACCTCTTCGAAGTGAGAAGGGAAATACCTATTCAAGGAAGAGCAGCAAGAGGAAGAATCAAGAAGTGAAAGTGATGAAGACAAAGAGGAGGATCTCGAGGGTGACTCCCGAGACAAAGATGAAGAAGAGGATGATGATGGTGAGGGGAGAAAAGATAGTGAGAATGAGGATGATTTACATACCTCACTGTAGTATCCAACAAGCAGAGGTACCTACAAAGGTACCTCTACCTACACATGTATGTCAAAAAATTGTTATATGAATTGCTCTATACAATACTCCATCACTAACATATGGGTTCTTTGTGAATAGAGAAGCAAGAAGGAAGGAACGAAAAGAGGAAAGCCTTCCTTGGCTCCTCTTCGACCAACATCAGGTCCTACGCATAGTCCTCTATCGCCACAATAAAGATAAAGTTTCTAGGTTGAATGTTTAACTTCAGTACGTCTTTTATTTAAATACTTAACCAACCGAGTGCGGAAGGGTGCTAATTCTTTATCATGTAGGCAATTTCGTAAACAAACTAGGGCAGATAGGTGATGCAGAGAAAAGACCCATTGGAGATATAGTTGAAGGTACTACGTACAGCATAAAAAGTAATCCTTAGATTGTTTAAGTGTAATACACTCATTTAATTTGCGCAATGTTTTTTTTGGAACTCAGGAATCACTTTGTATAATAACGAGCAAGGTGTACATGGCTAAACAAGTGCAAACATATCCACATTAATTGATGAGGAGCCACCTAGAGATTGCACAGGAGGTAATATTGGTGTTAAATTCTATACACTATTAGTATTATCAAGAGATGGATTCCCTTGGCGAGGCATGAATTAGCATTTTGTACTTATTTTATGTTTGGAATTAAAGGATCTTCTCGTAATATGGCTATTGGAACTGATTGCTTGCACGAGGCTGTCAGCGTGGAAGAGAGTTTTGGGAATTCATCGTAAAGTCATGTTCAAAAGTGGGAAATGCAGTTGTTGAACTATATTAAGGAGTAGGAGATTTTGCTATAATGGCCCGTTAGTGTTGTATGTGTGGAGCCTGATAAGGCTATTGTAAATGCCGTTCTATATACATTGGATTCATAAAGATCACAACAAATTAATTTGTATATCTTGTGTATCTTGTGTTCGTTTTGATCTCATGTATTTGTGGATGACATGTTCCGTAGCGTTAAGACATGTTCATTTCTATTTGAAGAGAGAGAGAGAGAGAGAGAGAGAGAGAGAGAGAGAGAGAGAGAGAGAGAGAGAGAGAGAGAGAGAGAGAGAGCAGGGGAGAATGAGAAGGGGGAGGGATAGAGGGAGGGAGAACATGGATAGAGAGAGGGAGAGGGATAGACAACAAAGGGAGAGTGTATGGTGGCAAACAATGAGGAAGAGAGAGGGAGAAGGATAGACAGAGATGGAGAGAGCATGCATGTACAAGGAGGTAGAGAGAGAGTGTGTAGAGAGAGAGAGAGAGAGAGAGAGAGAGAGAGAGAGAGAGAGAGAGAGAGAGAGAGAGAGAGAGAGAGATAGGGAAGATAGAGACATGAGAGTAGGCGAGAGAGGCATTGAAGAGGAGAAGACATATGAGAGTAGGTGAGAGAAGCATGAAGAGGAGAGAGAGAGAGAGAGAGAGAGAGAGAGAGAGAGAGAGAGAGAGAGAGAGAGGGTGAGGGAGAGAGAGGGATAAAGAAAGAGAGGGAGAGGGAGAGGAAGAAGGAGTTGCAATGGGTATAGAAGGGGGGAGGAGGTGGTGAGAAAGTGAGAAATGAGCATAAGACAGGAGGAGAGAGGGATAAAGAGAGAGAGGGGAACAGGGAGGGAGGGAATGGAGCGAGAGAGAGAGAGAGCAGATGGAGAGCATATGGTTGCAGTGGGAGGAGCTGGGCTGGGCTGCTGGGCTAAGCTAAGCTAAGGTGGAGTAGGGAGAAGGGGGAGGAGGGGGGCTATGGTGGGGGTAGGGAGGAGGGGAGAAGAGAGAGAAGACAAGGGTATAGAGGGAGATTGGTTGTGAAAAAAAAGCCCACTCCAAAGTCCGCTTCATATTCACACTCCACTGCAAGCTAAGGAGGAGGGGGGAGGAGGGGGGCTATGGTGGGAGTAGGGAGGAGGGGAGAAGAGAGAGAAGACAAGGGTATAGAGGGAGATTGGTTGTGAAAAAAAAGCCCACTCCAAAGTCCGCTTCATATTCACACTCCACTGCAAAACTTGTAGTGATACTTTAGCAGAAATGACTCGGACTGACTTCTCAAAAGCCCTCCAAGAGGAAATGATGGCTACCAAAGCTTCAGACAATGCGCACATGTACCCAAGGAGAGAGCTACATTGGTGTTCCATTTGCCAACAAGGACACACCACTAGCGAATGTCCAATTATAAGAGCTCGTTACAATGGTAACTGTAGCTTTTATGGGTGATATGGTCACGAAGCCCGGCCTACAGGCCATTGCCAATACAATGAGACCATAGCTAGCATTGCCAGCACCGCAACAAATGCTAGCCCTCAGTCCTGTTAACAAATCAAGCAATCATTGAACATCCCACACAACAACTCCTATCAAAGGGCACCATGCACCCAATGTGCCATTACCTCCACCAATGTTAGGAATGAAAGTGACACCTCTTAATCAAGTAAGCTTCGAGGAGCCTATTGATTACCAAGAATATGAGGTAGATGTCGAACCCACCCCCTACCTCTTTGAGGACCCCATAGAGATTCATCCTAACTATTATGTAGTGGATGGGAGAGGGGGAGTCAAGCCGGTTTACCAACTTGGATCCAATAGATTTAATTGGGAATTTGCTAAAAAAGATGGTTAATTTTGGGAAATACCTCCACCTGGGGCAATGTTAAAGAGAGAAGAGGCGAGTTTCCTGTTAAGGAGGATGGCCCAATCTTCCTTGTTGTGGAGCGAGCTTCTCATGACCCATTTAGAGGCCAATTTGTCAACTAATGCTTCAATATTAATTAAACCAAGGCCCCCTTTATTTTTGGGGAGAGTGTAGATGTCCCATGTGACTTTAGGGATTTTGAACTTCAGGGAGTCTTCTGCCCACAAAAAGTTTCTGCATAACGAGTTTAGATCTTGGATGGCTTTCTAAGAAGTTCTCCAACACTGAGCGAAAATAAATGGCGACAAGGATCAGGAAACGATTAGCGACCAGAATTCTACCATAGATAATTGGCATCCTCTCCACTTGTTGAATTTAGTAGCCAATTTCTCCTTGATCCAGGTCCACCTTTGATGGATTGTAACTCCAAAACCCATAGGGATGGATACCTAGGAGCCTAAAGATGGTGCCTAATTGAATAAGGTTGCACCCCTGGTCGAGTAGCCAATCAAGGGGGGAGACATCAAGGTTTTAATGCATGGTTAATTTTGGAACCAGAGGCGGAACAAAAAATTTCAAGACATTCCCAGTTTGCCTTGATACTCAATGCATCATTCTTGATGAGACCATTACTATCATCTGTGAACTCCTCTGTAGGCAAAGGTGGCCCTGATTGTTGGGCATAGGGATCCCTTGAAGTTCAGCTTTAGAAATTCTATCTTCAATTAGCCATCCCAGACCATCAGCTCAGCTGTAGCAAATAACAGAGGGGCTAAAGGGCACCCCTACCTTATTGACCATTACTATCATCTGCGAACTCCTCTGTAGGCAAAGGTGGCCCTGATTGTTGGGCATAGGGATCCCCTGGCTCTTGCATTTCCAAATAGGGTAGAGATAAAGCCAATAAATTTCTTACCTAAACCCATGCTGGCCAGAGACTGTAAGATAACATCCCACCATAAACTTTATCAAATCAATTTTAAAGAATAAAGAGTCATGCTTTTGTTTTCTCAGCATATTCTATTCCTTCCCACAGAGAGAAAACAAAACCCTTTTGCTCTTTTCTGATCGATCTGATTAGATGATTTGAAAGCCTCAAAGCTAGAACCTTAGCAAAGATCTTGTATGTAAAGGTCAACATTATGATAGGTCTCTAGTTAGCAATCAATTTATAGCATCCTAAAAAGTGATGGTGGACTAGATTGACATTTTTGTATTGATTTGAGGCCCTAGAGCCATCTACATATTGAAGATGGGGGATGACTTCCTTGGCTTGTTTTTCCTCTAGGATGTTGTACATCTCTTTGTTCGACTTTACCTACCCACCACTCTCTTAGGTAGAGCTTTAGATGGGAATAATTGATTTCCTCTTCTTTTTTCAAGCTTTCCTTGAGCATTAGGGCCTCAGCTTAAAGGGAGGAGGAGCCCTCATTGATGAGGACTTATGTAGCCTTTTGTATTTGAGATTTCTCCTCTCTCTCCTTATCGCAGTAACATTCTTTCTTGTGAGGGAGAGAAAGTGTTGAGTTAGCTGGGCAGAGCTTACCTGAGAGATGGGAGGAACAAATTTTTTGAATTTCCACTTGGACTGAGGGTAGTTTGAAGAGCTAGGGGTCTGTACGGAACCATGAAGCCCTAACCTTATGGTTATGGTCATCTAAAGTGACCAAAAGGGGGTAGTGATCCGAGAGGACTGTATTTTTGAGAACAAATGTCTTAAAATTGATGTATCTATTTACAGATGGGCGTGGCTACATAACATTTATCAAGCTTGGCTTTCCTTGTCTCATTTCCTTGTCTGTTGTTGCCCCAAGTGAATTCCTGGGGAAGAGGTCATGATAGGAGATGAGGTTATCCCAGGTGACTTTTTCCCTTCCTTGTATAGTAAGACCTAAACCCTAATATTTGTAGAAATGTTTTCAACCATGTTAAAGTTACCTATTAGGATAAGAGGGGCATGGAGTTGCTTGATTGATTCCCATAAGGCAGGTCTGGAGACAGCTGGTCCTATATAGCAGGTAGACTACCACCCATGTATTGTAATTGCTGGTGGACTTGGCCCTCGGTTTTGTATAGCCTCTCTATACTCCATTTAGGAGTTATTCTCATTAATTCCAATCTATGCCTACTTTATAAAAAAAAAAGATATTCCTTAAAAAGATTGTATTCCAAAAAATCCAAGCTACATACTACTCCCTACCTTACCCTACATACTACTCCCTACCTTACCCGTCGGTTAATTAATTAATTGAAAAAAGTATTCTGGGTGGTTATTTTGTTTTGGTAGTATATCAGACATTTTGTTTTGGTAGTATTAATTAAGTGGCTACTTACGTGGCCACTTAATTAAATTTTTTTTGACTAAGGTTAGTTTCTCTCCTCTCAACGCTCGCCTGGCGCTCACCTCGTCCTCGGCCGCTTGCCACGCCTGCAAAACAGCTCACCTTCGCTTGTCTATCCTCCCCTCACTTGCTTGCTTCCCCTAGGTGGGTTGCCTCCCCACCTTCCCCTCTCCCCCACCCACCACAACAGCATCTACCCTTAGAAGACGTGAATCATGCTCGATAGAGAGAGAGGGTGCAAGAGAGGGTTCGAGTTCGAGATGTCTGAGAGAAAGAGAGAGGTGGTGCAAGGTAGAAAGAGAGATATCATAGGTTGGCTTGTTGGATTCTGTACATGATGAGCCCTAATGTGTAGACAGAAAGAGGTAAGAGATATGCGTGTTTGGCTTCTGTGTGGAAAGCCGGGATGCATGTATTGAGAGAGAGGAAGAGTCTTCTAGAAATGCAGCTTTTCAAACATGTTATTTAGAAGGTACTAGATTTTAGGAGATTCACATCCGTGGGTTTGTTTTTCCAAACAAAAGGTCAACGCGTAACTTCACTAAGGTTGGCTTGTTGATTTGGATTAATTAATTCATACAATCAGTTTATTTGGATTAATTAATTCATACAATCACAGGAAAAACGTTTTGGGGCCTTATTTTTGTTAGCTAAGCGACCATAGCAAAAGAACAGCTCAACTAAAATTTTAGAAACAACGAAAAATACTTGAAAAATAGGGGAAAAATAAAACCTCTTCTTCTTTTCTCGCTTCTGCCGCTCTTGGTTTTGAGTCTCTTGTTCCAGAATCAAGCAGCAATGAGGTTAGAGAAGTGCTGGTTCTGCTCTTCCACCATCTACCCTGGCCATGGCATCCAGTTCGTCCGCAATGACGCCAAGGTTAGGGTTTACATACCAAAACCCTTTTCATTTCGTGTTTAGTTTCTTGTCTCCCTTGGCTTTGGCGTAACAGGACCTCTTTTCCCTGCTAACCCTAGCTTGCCGTAGGATGCTTTTTTAATGTAAGTTTTTTTTTTTGGGCTTTTTGGTTTGGCTGCAGATTTTCAGATTCTGCAGATCAAAATGCCACAAGAATTTCAAGATGAAGCGGAACCCGCGCAAGGTGAAATGGACCAAGTCTTACAGAAAGCTGCACGGCAAGGAGCTCACCCAGGTACTGCAAAACCCTAAGCAAACCTGAAAATCCAATAATAAAACCGTAGGCCTTCTTGCCTGCATCGAAAGAAACCCTAAAAACACCCTAGCCTGCGTTGACCATTGCATAAATGAAACCCTAACTTAACCTCATTTTTGGGGTTTATTAAGCACTGTTTTAGGAAAAAAGAAGAAGCCTTAGACCCGAATCTGCATCGAATGATACCTTAACGTTTAATGGCATCACGCAAACCCTAATACAGAAAAAATCTCCATGGTTTAGACTTGATCAAACATTGTAACCCAGTTGCATGCTGTAAAGGGGTACAAGGCCAAACAAGGTGCCCACGGG
The DNA here is from genome assembly GCF_041138505.1 of Cibotium barometz. Taxonomy (NCBI): domain Eukaryota; kingdom Viridiplantae; phylum Streptophyta; class Polypodiopsida; order Cyatheales; family Cibotiaceae; genus Cibotium; species Cibotium barometz. The sequence continues at coordinate 46,614,341 of NC_141068.1, forward strand.
ACTGGCTATGGGCCTTTTTGGGGGAGGCCGGCCATGTAAAGCATCTTGCAGGGCAGCCTCCAGGAGTGGAGCAGTCCAATAGCAGAAATTTGAGCACGAGCTGGGTGAAGTTTCTGCCAACAAAGGGAAATGCAGGTCTAGGGTTGTGTTGCAGTCCAGAAATTGAGCATTGTACTTCAAATTTGCATCAACAGCAGTACCAGCAAATACACCTATTGGTGGGGTCCCTTCAGTGGGGTATTGGGACCCCAATTGGCATTCTCTGTGCCCTGTTCCTTACCTACATGTTGATTCACTTGATCGCTGTTCACTAACATGATCAGGCTTCCGTGCATGTAACAAGCATTGCATAAATGAGACCATAATCTGTGTGTTATGAATCCCTAATTTGCACATGATGAAAGTCTAATCTGCTTACAATGATACCCTAAGTTGAGATGATTTAGCATAAGCTCTAAACCCTAATTTTTCTTGCCTCCATCATTTGAAACCCTATTTGCACATGATGAAACTCTAATCTGCATTTAATGATACCCTAAGTTGAGATGATTTTAGCATAAGCTCGAAACCCTAATTTTCCTTGCCTCCATCATTTGACACTGTATCTGCACATGATGAAACTCGAATCTGCATTTAATGATACCCTAAGCTGAGATGATTTAGCATAAGCTCTAAACAATTTTTCTTGCCTCCCATCATTTGAAACCCTATTTGCACATGATGAAACTCTAATCTGCATTTAATGATACCCGAAGTTGAGATGATTTAGCATAAACTCCAAACCCTAAATTTTTTTCCCTCCATTATTTGAAACCCAATTTGGCATGGATCAAACATTGCATAGATGAAACCATAAATATAAAACCCTAGAACAAACTATCAATTCACCAGTGGCTAAGAAACTTTGTAAATGAAACCCTAAGCTATCCTTGCCTGCAACTAGCTAAACAGTTAAACTGCTTATAGATATAACTATAAATGGCTATGTCAGGATACCACATTCGAGTTTGAGAGAAAACGCAACAGACCGGAGCGTTATGACAGGAACGTGGTTGAGAACACTATCAAGGCCATGAAGAAGATTGAGGAAATCCGTGTGAAGAGGGAAGAAAAGTTCTGGGAAAGCAGGTATATACACTACATTTCTCTTAGTTTTTGTCTTCTTCAGGCCTTAATAGAGTCAATTTGCTCGAAATAGTAGTAAATCTCAGGTTGAAGTTGTTACAAAATCCCAAAAATGTCCAACACTCCACAATTTTAGATTGAAAGAATGACAAGCTTTGCAAATGCGCATCAGATTGAAGTTTTACAATATCACAAAAAATATCTAACACTGCACATTTTAGACTGAAAGAATGACTAGCTTTGCACGTGCACGCACGTGGACTTCTATGTCTAAGAGAATTCTCATGTTGTATTTTTGGTCTATGGTGCTTCATTTGGTTGTCTTGTTTCTGTCTTGTGCCATGCAGAATGAAGGTCAAGAAAGACAAAAAGGCAGATGTTTCAGAATTGGAGCAGAATATCCATTTGGTGAAGGCCCCGGCTGCCTTGGAAGCAGACCCCAGCTTGACGCTTCCAAAGAAGGCAGAGAAGTTGAAGGTGCGGGTGGATGCTCCAAGAGCAGAAGAATCAAGATCAATGGAGGAGTAATCATCTTATAGCTTCTGAGTCAGTGTTTCATGTGACTTTGGAGTCAGCGTTTCACAACTGTTCTGTCAATGTAACTTGTATTTTTTGCAGAATACAAGATAGTTTTGCAGGTTTTGTATATGTAAATCTTAACTCACTCAATTACTGACTTGCCCTGGGGTAACAAATGCCCAAAAGAAAATCATTTTGGGTGTCTACTTTATAGGCTGCAAGTGCTTGCTGTAGGCAGCAACATATGAGAACTCATTGGGAATGTGGAAGAGTTGAGCAGCTAGCACGTAGTGGAAGCGTTTCCACCTGAATAGAGTAGGAAAATTTTGTGCTTTGAACACTTGCTAGCTGATGACTTGTGTTTTCTAGGAAGAAGTTAAGTTACATGCTCTTTGGTTTTTCAGGATTTCAAATTGAGGCACATATTTTATGTTAAGTTTATTTTTCAGCGTGTGCACGTTGCACACGTGCGTGCGCGCACACAAACACACACACAGGATTTCATGACTGTGGTGGCTTTGGAGTTATCATTCTCTCTCGCTGTATCTTACATTTTTTGTAGATTCAGTTTTGCAGATCGCAAGAGAGAGCGAGGGAGGGAAAGGGCAGAAAAAGGGGGGGTGGGTTTGGGGCGGTTGGTTGGTTCAGAAAATGCTTTATAGATGCAGGGAAGTATGCATGCATGATATTGTGATGACGTTTTGGCATCATGACCATTGCTGGAAGTTGGAAAGTAAATTATTGAAGTATCTTGAAAATGCCCAGCTGAGATGTATTTGTTATTCATAACCCTTAAAAAGCTTTTGGACCTTATTTTATTTTGGGCAGTTCTGTTCAGCTGGGATTAGTGGTTGACCTGGGTGTCTTACGTCTTGTAATTACGGTTGGTTTAAAATAACAGGCTCTCAACTCTGTGCAGCTCACATAGCTCTTAGCTATTGCATGTCATGAGCAAAACGTTTCTATGGCTTCTTTTCTTCTGGAGTTCTACATTCAAACATATGGGGCTTATTTTCTTCAGCTGTTCTATATGTACATACATATGTCCACATATATACACGTGCATACACACACCTGTGTGTGTGTGTAGCCCATGTTTTGGGAGGTGTCTTGAATAAAGACCATATATTTTCTTGAGGCATTTCTTGTTTTGTCTGATACCATTTTTAAGTGAAAGCTATGTGCATTTATTTTGGTGCAAGTGACCCTTGATTGCTGTGATGCCACTTAAGTTTTTTAGGCCATCTGATGCTTTGGAGACCTTAGTAAACACTCTTGATAACGTTGTGCTAACTTTTGGTGAATGCTTTAAATGACTTGCACGAAGACTTGCCCATTCAAACTTTTTTTGAAGCTGTGAGATTATGATCAGTAAGTTGTGCGTTGTTGAAGTATTCCTTTTATTGGGATAAGAAAATGTGTTTCAACTTGTGATTTGTTACACAGCAATCAAGATCGAATTTCACAATTGGATGGTTTTCATTGAATATGTAGTCAGTCATTCCTTTGAATATTGTAAAGCAAGGATCTTCAACAACAATGCAATGATCGATGGTTGTGGTGTGGAAGTATATTTATTGAGTTAAGTAGTTACTGAATGATGCTGTGGGTTAACTTTTTTTTTCTACATTAAGGGGCTGACACATGATTTGTTATTCGATCAAAAGCTTCTCTATATCTATAGATTTCCAAAAAGTGCTATATAGTTTCTAGACCATCACCTTTAATTTCGTCAAGTTCAACTCAATTACTTAATTTATTTACAAGTAAATATATAGTGGTACAGGTGGGTAAATTGAATGTTTAGCGCAAGTGATGTCCTGTATTTTTTAGAATGATAACCTTGAGGGCTCGCTTGGTTTGTGAAAAGGTGCTCTACTAGAAGGGATGAAGAGGATAGAGTGTTTTAAGGGTGTTAAGAAGGGTTCTTATGAACCATGCATGAGTACTTAAGGAAATCTACACTGTCATTACGTGCAATCAAATCTGAATTCTTTAGTTTGTCTTTAATGGAAATGAAATAAGGCTCTCATACATGAAATTGTATGGAACCTAACGTGTGGTGTGACCTCATGCTTTAAGATGACCAAACTTTGCTCCTTCAAAACCTGCTTGCAGGTGGACATGCATGCTATTGAACAAGAGCTACCAGAAACTACAGATCTTCTCAGCTTTTGTAAAGGACAATCACAATTGCTATGTTATGTGTCAGCATAGACACGCATTGTTATGAGCATCATCCATGAGCCACAATAAGACCTTGTTACTGACTTGTCCTCTCTAGAGGACAAACAGCTTCTCCAGAAAAATCATGTACAAAGCTAAACTCTGACAACACATGATGTGAGATTTAACACCAAACTCACATTCACAGGTACACACAAAATAGAATGCACAAACTGTGCTATAGATATATAGCCAAGTCTTGCATTTCAAACGTGGTGAGTGAACCCTAAACTAACCAATGGCAATCCTTACGGAATGCAAATGTGCAATTAATCTAATCTCTTAATAGAAGGATGTCAAAACATGTTTCTTGTCATACGTTATACATTTTAACGAAAAGTCAAATCAGCTCAATCAAGCCATGTCCAGGCAAGGTCCCAATCTCTCCACTAAGATGCCTCTAGATAAGAGCCATCTATTGGTCCGATAATACAACCCTACCTCGCTGTCACTCGCCAATTGTATGGATAAGGCAAGTGCATTCATAGGTAGATGATCAGTGGCTAGAGAGGCACCTATTCAGAAAATCATGTCAACAAGGGGTGAAACTTCAAATTGTGAAAGGATGATATCTTGTGACATCAAAACTATTGCACATCATATCTTGTGACATCAGAACTATTGCACATCATCATCATCTGCAACCTCTTAGTCATGACGATCCTTTAATAACGGACTTAGAAACGTTCTCTTGAATCATGCATGAGAACCATATCCCTAACTAAGTCACGTCAAACATTCTTTCTCATGGTAAAGATGACCAAAAAACCATCCCAAGGTATGATGTGTTAAGGACCACCATTTTCTCCCTTTTATGTGAAACCATGCATATCTTTAAGGGATTAAACATCTTATTTTTTATTTCCAAGAAAGGGACACCTATTAATTATGAGTGAAACAAATCATGGCCATAAGTAGAAAAATAGAAAGGAAAATCCTCATCCCAGAATAAAGGGAGATCTAAATCAATATGGGGCATTATGCTGCCAAGAGAGTCCTATGGGAGTTGAAGAGAAGAAAACACCATGATCCCACTCTCATAAACAAGTTATATTTTGCCTACACAGCTCTAGATCGACCCTGTGTGGGCCCATGTGGCCATAAGAGTGAGAACAATCCCTTGACCCGCTTCTCCGTCCATCCCCTTGGATAGACGGAGAAGTGGGACGGAACTCTGTCTTAGATTCTTAGATCAGTTTCGAGGCTGATGCTGTCAGACAATCAAATAATAGGTGGCATTGCCTGATCAATTTGATTAGGTTCTGCAGAAACAAAGTTCAAACCTCTCAGTCTGTTGGATGCCTCAGCTGCATACATTACTGCACCTCTACTTGGCACCTATCGTGGTGATAAACGGCTCGTCTTGCCGTGACCTTATCTCGGGTTCTCGAATCAGACTTTTGTCGTTTCACGCTTCGCGGGGGCGAAGAATCCGACGTTGCCCCAGCTTTTTCTGCGTCTAGAGTCTCCCAAGTAAGTACGAGTAGGAGAGCACTCATCCTGAGGTGGGCTTCCTACTTAGAGCTTTCAGCAGTTATCCGCTCCGCACTTGGCTACCCAACGTTTACCGTGGGCACGATAACTGGTACACCAAAGGTGCATCCTTCCCGGTCCTCTCGTACCTGAACTGGTGGCTAACTCTTCCCCAAAAATGGGGGGGGGGGGGGGACCAAAACATGCCACTGAGAGGCTCTTCTGGGACAAAGATGAGCTGTCGTGTAGGGCGGGCAAGGATGGGTTGTTGGTTAGATCCATTACGGATCGGATCATACATGGACGATAGTTGGAGTTGGCGGCTCTCCCGGGGCTACCTCATCCGGATCCCTAGGGAAGAGAATTGAGCTGGCCCTTGCGAACAGCCTGATGAACTATCTCTGTGACCTCCCAACGGGTGGTGTCAATGCTCTGCAAGGGTGGTGCATATTGTGCTTGAGGAATATCTTGAAGTGCACCTCTCTGGGCCACACCTCCACATACCAAAATGCGAAGATCAGAATCCCTACCATCAAAAAAACCTGTGGGCCAGATTGGGACAGCCAAGCAATAGCACCCAAGAGCTGGACTATAGATACCCAACTCCGCGCTGCTCTGCACTCCCGTAAGCAATGATGTACTGTCTTGGGACAGGTTGGATCAGCACCAAAGATGTACTTCAATAATGTATTGTCTCTAATGATTAGTAGGGAGCCCACCATGTAAAAATAGCCAAAAGAACGAAGAGATCTGGCTCCTCCTGTATGAATGCCAAAGTCTATGCTAGAATCTCCTCTGAATGGGAGGGGTAATGTCGTGCACCTCCCAATGTGATCTAAGAGTAACAGTCCTTTGAATCTGCACTAATAATGGATGATATCAACGGTGCACACTATCCAATCTCCACCACTCTGAGGAATGCATCTGGATACATGAAGAAATCCTTCCAAGGCTTCAGTACTAGGAAGGAACCCTCTGACAATAAACTTGCAAAGCAATGCTTTGCGCTGATCTCCAGGTCTATCACATTCAGCCCCCCCTTCGTGCTTGGAAAGAATAACAGTCTCCCAAGTAAATTTGGCCGGAGTGTCAGAGAGGTGCATCTAATCCCGACCATAAAAAGTTGCGGACCAACCTCCGTAGCTGCCCAATACATCCACAGTCCAAGCACCTGCATAAAGCAATAAACCAACTTGTTGCTTAACCACCAAAGCCCTCGAGGCCGAATCGAGCATCCTCCAACTCCAATGAAGAAGGTTCTTCCTTATGCTCATGAGCACAAGAGTGAAGTGTTGCGCATGCGAAATGTCAATCCCGACTTGGCATTCAAGATATCTAGCAGTGCAACCTCTCTCTATCCAAGTAAAGCCAACCTCTTGCACCTCAATCAACTCTGAGAATTACTAACCCAGAATCCAACAGATTAGTGCCATTTATGAGGGCCCCCTGCTGCTAGACAAAATTCATCCAAGGCAGTCCAAAACGAACACAAAAATGAATCGGAGCCTCTAGGAACATAGCAGTATCATCAGCAACTTGTCCAGGAGCTCCTCCTCCTCGCACAAAGGCCACCTCAATCCAGAAACTCCACCAGCGGAGTGAAGAAAGATGCTCAAAGCATGGCAACAATGAGATACAACAGGGGGGCTAAGGGGCATCCCTGCCATCCGGAGCGAGAAATCTGGAAATGCTCACCTCTACCACCACAAGCAAGCACGTTCCTGTGAGCATCCCGATAAAGGCATGACACCCCTCTGATCTGATCCTTCGGATCTTGCTAAGATTAGAACCTCAAGATCTTTTTCACATAAGGTCTCTAATGCACACACATGCTTCACAAGCCTTCTAGTGAGAGTAAATCAATTTGATATCATATGCATATAGTAAATTAGCAATAAAAGCATGTCCCAAATGAAGGAACCCCCCCCCCCCCCCCCCCCAAAAAAAAAAAAAAAGAAGAAAAGAATAATAAAAAAATCCTACAACCCAAACGTATACATAACCTTTGTAAGAACGTATAGGGAGATGCACTTCAGCTCAGATCCTCCAACATTTGCTCATATCATTATTATTCAAGTTTTCTGCTTCTCCCTCAAGCAAGCCCTCTTCTTTTGGCCTAGGCAGTCTTTGCTGGGGTAAGTAGCTTCTATCACCTCCACTTCAGAAAATCGTGTTTACGCTTGTGGTCCTCATTCCACTGTGAGGAAACCATGCACACCAGCTTGAATTTGCCATATCATGCATCTGGTTCCATCCTTACGACTAGGAAAACAATGGGTAGTGCAGAGGGGATCATGCAAGTGATCACAAAAACCATTTTCGAAGCTGTGGTCAAAGAAAACTTGTGTTGGGCTATGGTATGCTGATAATTATGTTGCTTTGGAACTTGCCATACAAGGTGACTATGATCAGCTCCCACATGTGGGTAATACAGTCTGAGAATGGTTAAGACAAAAGCTGAAGGTTTCATGACAATGGGTAATACAGTCTGGGACTCGCCATACAAGTTGACTATAATCAGCTCCCATATGTTGACAAAGGGTAATACAGTCTGAGAATGGTTAAGACAAAAGCTGCAGATTCCATGGCATAATCACCTCTCGTGAAGTATCTACTGTGATGAAAGTAGGTGAGGCCTCTTGACTTGGGCCATCTTGACAACCCGTCGTAGATAGCTGAAGATTCCATAGCATAATCAATTGTGGTGAAGCCTCTGTTGTGATGAAAATAGGTTGAGGCCTCCTGACTTGGGCCACTTAAAAACCCGTCCTAGATAATCATCCCACAAGGGTATCTTATTTATCTAGTGGATGATATTCTGATTTCTTTTAAGCTTGCATCCAAAACAGGCTAGTTGACTAGGAGTTTGGACTAAATGGTATACACAGAAATATTTTTTTCCTTTAAAACCATATACACCAACTCTTGTCCAAGGGTGAGAATCAGATTCAAATTATTGTCACGCATATGGTATGTATGGATTTGTACGATTACTAAAGGGTATGCACAAGTGGTGGCTACAATCATATGATAGCCAAGACTGGGTAGGTAGATAAAGGACCAGTCAGTGATGCTTCAAAAACCACAAAAGAGCTTCCAATGTCATGGCTTCAACCCTACAAGCCTTAGATCTTCTGGTTTTTTCAGCGTTCCTGGTGGAAGGAACTCTGCCAATATTTTTCCATGTTCTACAAGAAGTCTTTGCCGCTCCCTCTCAATTGCAACCTCTTTCATTGCAGCTTCCTCCTCTTCCTTTCTTTGTCGCTGTGCAGCTTCTTCAAGCTGCCACATGCTTATGATTAGACACAGTAAAAGATAATCTCTTTAAATGCAATGCTGAACTTTAACTCCCTGCTCAGCTACTTGTTGTCATTAAACAGGAAACAAATGAGGCTGTTCAAACCTGTAATTCAAAAGCTGCTTGCTTTGTATGCCAAAGCTTTTCGACTTCTCGTTTATGCTCCTCGACCTTCATTCGGCGTCTTTGCTGGCTCAATTGCTCAAGTTTATGTGCCTGTCAAAACTCAATTATCGAATGTTTAGAATCAATAAGAATGCTTTCATTAAATTTGTGATTATAGAGATCAAAGCCTCCCTGGGATCACTTGGCCCGCACCCAGCCCAGGTCAGACTGATTATTGCCCCTCCAAAGACCCTTTGTGGAGAGGGTGCCCTGAGCAGGTCCCATCCTTAGTTATGTGGATCGTCTCTTGGAATGTCTACAGGATTATTATTATTTTTGGAGGGGGGGGGGGGCGGGGGGTGGGTGGGTCCACCGCAGAAGAGGAGTGCTTCTCCAGGAGCTCCAGAAGAGGAGTGCTTCTCCAGGAGCTTCAGAAAGCCTGTGTAGAAGGCCGAGTTGATCTTTTGTTCCTGTAGGAACATCATCTTTTGGCAGGGTGTACCCACAAATGCAGGGAGATTTTGCCTGGGGATGCAGCCATACCTTTTGGTCCTAAGGGGAACCAAGAAGGGGTATGCATTTCGATCAGTGAGCAGATGCTGCCGTCACTTCAGGATTCAGGTATCATTGTTCAGGGGAGGGCGCATTGGATTATTGTCAGGGTTGGGGTGGGTTTCCTCAACATTTATGCCCCCAATAGGGTGGTGGGGTGGAGCCCAAGTGAGACAGGCTCTTCCCCAAGTTGATTTTTGGTGCACAAGTGGTGATTTTAACATGCTGGAGGACCCAAAGGACAGGCAAGGAGGAAGCTTGGATATGATCACTGGTAGTGAGTACACGGCTTGGGAGGACCTGGTCCTCTCCATGAGAAGACACGATCCTTGGCACTCACTGGAGTTTAGCTTAATGCTAGGAAGCCTTCGCTTCTCTAGATCAGACCAAAGGTTGCTGGGACCAAACCTCTCGCGCATTGACAGATTCTATGTGGATGAGAGGGCTTGCAGCAAAGGTGGTTTGGTTTGTATTCTTACAAGCACCATGCTGAGGAACCTGCAGAGATTTGTCCTCGCTTGAGACCTGCTGCTTAGCCTCCAAAGCTCAGATCAACTAGCACGAGTCGTGTGTTTTTGGGTTGGATCTTCACCCACACAAACTTGGCGTCCAGTTGAATCCTTTCAATGGATCCCCAAGGGCACCCTGGTCAGATTAAGACACCTCGGGCATCAAGTAGGGATTGACATCTCAGCCAAGCAGTGGCTTGCCCCCCTTCTTCTGAGCATTCAGAAGAAGCTTTTGTATTGGAGCACTGCCTGCCTCTCCCTCGCCGGCCGCGTAATCGTGGCCAACCATGTGCTCTTGGCCATCATGTGGTACATCGCTTCTTGTTGGGTGTTCTCCAAAGCTTGCTTGGGTTACATGCAGCGGCTGATCCAGAATTTTTTGTGGGCCAGGTCCAACGGCCAACCAGCTTAGGCCAAGGTGGCCTGGACAGTGATTAGGATCGGATCTCGGCCATGACCCCCTCTTGACTCCCAGTGTATGATGGATCTTCACAGAGGCCTGATCCCCAGGCTTGAGCACCACCTTCGAGGACACATTTTCCATCTGAGACTCCACCCACAGATTGTTTGGAGTCTGGTCCTGTAGCCGCTAGAGGGAGGTTAGACCCTTGCAGAGACTCCTCTCCTGCTCTCTGAACTTGATGAGTCAGTCCTGAGCTACGCTCTGCAAAAGGGTGCTGATCTCCTGAAGTCCATTGTCGAGCACAACTGCCGCCTCTCTCGGTCTATAAGTGAGATACTCCCAAATCTTTTCGACTCTACTGGTGATCTCAGGGTCTTGGACCAGCTTGTCAGAATTCAGACACTACGTTGACGCTCTAGTCTCCAAGCAACCTCTACGAGAAGCACAACTAGCGAATTATCCTGGGGAAATCCCATACACAGAACGGAACCAAGGTGAGAACGGGGATTTTTCCACAGAAGAAGGGTTACGGTCAAGGATAAAAGCATTGAAGACGAGCTTTTATGGGCTTCAGGAATCATAAAAAAAGCTTTATGGGCACCCTGCATGGACATGTGGGCCAGTTGGCGGGCCCACAAGGTCAATAAAAGCTAGGCGCCCACCCTTGAGAAATCTTTTTATTAACAGGACACCAAAAATGGCCAAGTTCTATCATTTATAGAGGCAGTGGTTAAAGAAAGCTTAAAAGTGGGATATATTAAGCAAGCAAGGCCACTTTTGGCAAAAAGGGGATATTTTAAGCAAGCAAGGCTACTTTTGGCAAAAAGGAAAAGCATGGACCATATTTATAGAGCTGGCCGACTCCATCTTAAGGGACATGGGCTGACTTCGTAAAAAGGCATGAAGGGGAAGCTCTTTTGGATAGATGCGCACAAGAACACAGCTCGGCGGCGGCTGGTTTCTCTCTCTCTTCTTCCGCCTCTCATCTGGCCGACTGCTGCTGTGGAGTTTCCACCTTGTGTTTGCATCAGCGCTGGCCGTACTGCTGCTGTGCAGTTCTCTCTCTTCTGGCTGCCTCCAAGCTGATAGTACAGCTGCGTCTTCTCTCCCTCTCTGCTGGTCAACAAGAGCTGGTCATACAGCAACAAGTCGTACAGGGGCAGAACAGTTTTCTGCCTTTTGGCCACCTTTAAACAGGCCGTACAGTGGCTTTTTTCACACTTCTCTTGGCTGGCTGCTCTTTATGGCCATTTGTACGAGCTGATTTTACAGATTGTTTCAATCTCCTGTTCTCAGAACACGCTCTCAACAGTGGGCTGTTTTGGGGCTGATTTGAAGACTGTTTGGGACTCTTTCGTGGCACAGACTTGGCCTGGCTTTGCCAGAATCTCTTGTACGGTTTGTGGAAAGCTATCCTAAACATCTGTGGAAAATCCGGTGCATGTCTGCACCCTCACCTTGGATTCTTTGTATAGCTTCTACGTAATGGCCGGCCGTTCCAGCTCAGTGTGCTGTCTATTTATATTCTGCGGCTTTCTGTTGTTATTCTCTATCTGCATATTTGAAGTGTTTCTCTTTATAGTCCAGGCCCATATCAGTTACACTCACCTCCTCCACTTGCGGGGTGAGGGAATCTGCGGATAGAAGATTTCTGAAGAAACCTGGGGCTATTGCCCGAACCTAAGGGGGACTTGTCTTGATGGTACTGGCTGGGCTCCTCACTCTCCGGACTCGGTGAGGGTTGCTATCTCAAAGAAATCACGGGTGACTCTGTCCCTGCCTGAGTCCAACCTGAGTCCAAAAGGAGGCCCTGGCATAATATCAATACTCCACCTCAATCGATCAAATCTCTGTGCGGGTTGCCACCTCAAGCCAACCCTCCAACAGCTCTCAGGTCCTCAGACGAGGAGAGACTCTGGCAGCCGCTGATTTGGAACCACCTCTTCGCCCAACAGGGTCACGCTTTGGGCTTGCATTCACACACAGCCTGGGGCTCCCTCAGTTTTGGCCCAACCCAGTCTCTTGGCGAGTGGACTAGCTTCAGACGGCTTCCTGAGGAGGCTCAGGATAGAAGCCTCGCGGAGATTCGAGGCAGACAGCAAATAGTCTTCCCCATCGACTCAGCGCCCCCCCCCCCCCCCCCCCCCCCTTCAGTGGCTAGGCGTTTTCATGTGGCATGACATCCCCTTGCAACGATCCTAGAGGCTCAGATGGGAACTAGCTCTCATTTTCTCAATCAGATGTCATGGACGTCTGACCTTTTCCCAAGTAGAGGACTTTAGTGGTAGCTCACTTTAGAGGGGTCCGGATCATCAGCTTCCACGAGCACCGGTGGCACGTCGAGCTCACGACAGGTCTTGGAGACTCTGGCTCTGGGAGGGCCGACCCTTGATGTGGATTCAGCGGAACCCAGGTGAGTGGGAGTGGGCAAACCCCTTAAGCCTAGAGAGCCCAACCATCCTCTATCCTCTAGATGCATGAGATTGATTGTACTCCCACTTCAGCAGACTTCTAGTTCTCCTAGGACATCTCATCTAGCTTCCTTAGAGACTACTGGAAGGGATTGTGGGAGTCGGGACAACTTCCGACCTCGGAAGGTCACTCTTTTCCTTTAGCAGGTAGCTCACAAGAGTTTGGCAATTGGCACGTGGCTGGCCACTGGTGGTTGTCCAGCGTAGTGCATGAGATGCAACCACCCGTTGGAGTGGCAGTGCCATTGCCTTTAGGACTATCCCAAAGCGTAGTGGGTTTGGATGAGGATTCTTCTTCCTCTCACCAACCTCTCGGACTTCCTCCCATATCACTTGGAGGGCAGTTGTCATGTGCATGCACATGGACATGCTAATCCCAAGGCTAATCCTTTAAGGGCAACAAATAAACACAACATTTAGGGCATCAACAAGGCACAGAAGGACACCAGAATGGATCCCCATGGATCAAGTCCAGGTCAGCCAGGTGTGAGTGGCATTTTGGGTTGGTCGGCAGCTTTAATGGATTTTATGTCCATTGAAGCTGGCTGACTGCAGTCGGCCAGCATGATGGGTGTCCAAAAGGCCAATATAAGGCTCAGCCAGGAAATTTTTTGAGTCATCTCGCCTCACTTGAGCCCGGGCAGGTCTAGAAATAGGACCCTTGAGGTCTAGATTAGGTTTTGGGGCATGCCTATGGCTGCCATAAACATGTACCCTTATTTTTTCTATACGAATATACTAGAAATACAGCTATCTCTCTCTCCATCTCTTCTTTGCGTTTTGCATGAAGATATTCCCATGAAAGGTGTTTAGGGCTGAAAGAAGACACAGAGCTCCTACGCATGTAACATTGGTATCAGAGCATCAGCTCAACAAGGCTAAGCACTGATGGTGTCCCAGATGAAGGTTCACAATCCAAGGAGAGTAACACGAGACTTGGGAAGAAGTTCCAGAAGGTTGGTTGGTGGTGTTCCCCACAAGACCCAAGAGGAATGGCAACCCTGTGAGTCGGATGCCACTTGGGCCATTCCAAGAAAGGCTTTTAGAAAACGGTTCCAAGGGATGATGATCATCCAAGGGGTGGAGTGAGGATGCCAAACTCAATACTCAAGAAAAGAAGACCAAAGAAAGTGTTCAAGAACAGCGCATGAAGGGCCAGGAGACAAGTGGAACACATGCACACATCTAAGCCAGACTTTGGAGTGGAGTCAAGACCTAAGGCAAGGTTTTCAATGTGCCAGGAAAGGAAGGATGACCAGTATGGGAGACCATTCGTGGAGACAGGAGATGATGACAATCATTCAAGGTGAAAAGTTGCAATCCTGTCATCAGGTTTAGCAGAAGGGGATGTCATGTGCATGCACGTGAACATGCTAATCCCAAGGTTAATGCCTAAAGGGCAACAAATAAACAGACCATTTAGGGCATCAGGGAGGACACCAGAATGGAACCCCATGGATCAAGACCAAGTCGGCTAGGTGTGAGTGGCATCCATTGAAGCTAGCCGACAGCAGTCGGCCATCATGAGTGGGTGTCCAAAACGCCTATATAAGACTCAGCCAGGAAATCTAGATAGTAGAGTCATCTCTCCACACTTGAGGGCAGATCTAGAAATAGGACCCTTGAGGTCTAGATTAGGTTTTGGGGCATGCCTATGGTTGCCAGAAACATGTACCCTTTTTATACTACATGAATATACCGAAAATACAGCTCTCTCTCTCTTCGCTCCATCTCTTCTTTGTGTTTTTCATCAAGATGTTCCTATGAAAGGTGTTTAGGGCTGAAAGATGACACAGAGCTTCCGCGCATGTAACAAGTTGCCTGGGCAAGGAGTCAAGACCTGCCCTTCACTACGAGGAAACAAATGATGATCAAGCCCTTAGGTCACCCATCGTAGGATAGAGTATATCCCCACTCCCGACTCTCCAGTAGTAGCCTGGTCCCCTGGCACTTATTAGTGGTGAGATCATCACCAGCATTGCAGCATGGCACATCTGGCAGGCATGGTGCAATATAGCTAATAGAAGGATCTTTTTCTTGTTTTTTAAGGATCAAAGCCTCCCCCAAAACAAAAGCCACCCAGCCTATGATCCATTTGGCACACCTATTATATCACATACCCAACCACACCCCACAACCCACCTCAATCACCTCCAATGTTACGAAGGCCATACATAAACTACGGCATGGCAAAGCTAAGAATCACAAGGACATATTTGCTCATGCATATGATACGCTGGCCCCCCTACCGGCCGATATGATTAACATGGCTATTTGCCAAGGTTATCCCCTTTCTTGGTCTAGTAACACTATGATAGCAATTTATAAGGCCAAGGACCCATTAGCTCCCAATAACTACCACACATGATTTCACCACATGCATGCTTGGGCCCCCCTAGTGGCCTATATATTTATAACATGGCTCTTTGCCAAGGTTTTCCCCCTTCTTGTTCTAGTAACACTATCATAACAATTCCATAAGGCCAGGGACCCATTGGATACCACACTATCATGATTGGCCACATGTTGGCCAAACTATATGGATCTGTGCTGAACGCCAAGGTTGGTTCCCTGGCAAAGAGGCATGGGTGCATAGCTAGAGAACAGCTCTACATTGGACCACACCTTCACACTGAGAGCCATCATTAAGGAGGCCAAGTTGCATAAGTGGTACGTTTACTGTTGCTTTATGGATTTCCGCAAAGCATTTGCATTGTATCTCAGGCACCCCTCTACATTGGACCACACCTTCACACTGAGAGCCATCATTAAGGAGGCCAAGTTGCATAAGTGGTACGTTTACTGTTGCTTTATGGATTTCCGCAAAGCATTTGGCATTGTATCTCAGGCACCCCTCTTCAACGGGCTTCAGGATCTAGCCCTACCATCGGAGATGATAGGGGGAGTCATGGCTCTATATGAGTCCGTTACATGTAGAGTCCAAGCACGAAGTGACATGTCTGCTGAGATCACTAGCACAATTGGGGTAAAACAGCAGGGACGCCCTCTTTCTTGGACATTAATTGGCTCATATATAAGTGAGATCTTTCACTTCATTGATAGACTTGGTGGGCCAGGCTCCCCATTCACATCGGTTCCCATCTTGCTCTATGCAAATGATTTTACAAAGACATTTGTTGGCACTTTTGTGAGCAGAGGGACCAGAAGGAAGGAAATAAAGTTCCTCAAGCTTCAAGATCGATTCTCGGTGTTATGCAGAAGAATCCAAGAGTCTGATGATGGACCACAGTGGGGGTTACAGGGGATGCATGAATTTCAGGCAGGACCACATGGATTAGAGGACCAAGAGAGGCCTACATGTGCCTGTCAGCAGATGTGCCCATCCTACTGACAAAGACGATCGAATTCCTCTCCATGAAGGAATTCAAGAGGATGCTCATCTTCTTGTCCTTCAGGCTGGTTCATCCCATCCAATCCACTCAGGCGACGACACGCCCGATAGTCGATCATACGCAGTGACTATCTCTAGTTTTTACTCTCCCGAATTCCTCTCCATGAAGGAATTCAGGAGGATGCTCATCTTCTTTTCCTTCAGGCTGGTTCATCCCATCCAATCCACTCAGGCGATGACACCATGGGAGATGCCCAATAGTCGATCATACACAGTGAATATCTCTAGTGTTTACTTTACTTTTATTCTGTTTTGAGGGGTGATACAATTGGTCGTTTGATGTACTGGATGCTACTTTTAGTCTCATGGGCCCTTTGGGTCTTCCGCAGACCTTAATATTACTTTCTTCCTTTCTCTCTCTCTCTGGTGCTTGTTGACACTATGACATGCAATTTGGTGAATTCGCATCCTATAACAGATAGGATCTGCTTTCATGAAGCACTACAGCAAAACTATACCATGTGAAACTTTACATCAAAATGTCCCCGACCAAAATACGTTATGAGCATACAATAAAACTAACCTCAGCCAAATCATCCAACATTTTCTTCTTGAAACTCTCCCTCTCTGCAATTTCCTCCTGTTTTCGCTGCTCCTTGAGATTTTGATACATCTCGCTAGCAGCTCTAAGATTCTCACGAACTTGCTCTCTCTGTACGGAGGAGCAAGAAAAACATGAGTGCACCAATTTGTAAAGTATCTACACATGCTCAAAAACATGGTTGGAAAGCAATAAGGGGGCCCTTTTTACCTGTATTTGCAGCTCCTGTTGTCGCTTCTGATGTTGGGATTCAGCCACCTCAAAGAAGTAGTCATTGATTGTTTTCTCAAGCTCCTCTTTTCGGCGTGCCTCGTCTAGTTTTCCAGCTGAGAGTGCAGCATGTATCCTGTAAAAATAAGCCACAAAAATCACCTTACATATTGGGGTGATTCTATTCTATAGCTGTGATTGTTGTATGCCTTTTTCATACTTCATAGAAGTC
The DNA here is from genome assembly GCF_041138505.1 of Cibotium barometz. NCBI lineage: Eukaryota > Viridiplantae > Streptophyta > Polypodiopsida > Cyatheales > Cibotiaceae > Cibotium > Cibotium barometz. The sequence continues at coordinate 46,631,417 of NC_141068.1, forward strand.
TCTTTCTTGGAAAAAAAAAAAAAGCCACGAACATCAACACTGAACAGAGGAAGATAATATTCAATCCATATTAGAATCCACCCTTTCAAAAGGCGCATAATATGGAATAGATCAGAACAGCACCTCTCATCTTGCTCTTTCTTCAATTTCACCTTCGCCTCCTTCTCAGCAACGCGTTGATCCAATTGTCGCTGGTACTCTACAATCTGTCTCTCTGCTTCTTCTTCCTCTCGTTTCTAGAGTCATTCAAGATCATCCCTCTAAGAATCAGATACATAAATAATTGAATAATGAATTTACTAACACCCATCCTTTTTCTTTTAGCATTTTTAGATGCAGCCGGACAATCTCCATCTTCCAAGCTTGTACGCCAATATAACATGGGTCATCTTGTAATATTCCCTTACGGGATTGAGCACTTTCGGTACACTCTTGTGTATTAATACACTGAAACACTTATGAAAAGACACCGCACAACACAAGATTTCAATGCTGAAATTTGACAAGTGCACTATCAATGAAAGAAGGGAACATATAAGTTACTATTGCAAGATTATGATCTAATGAAAGAAGAGACCAACAAACATCTGGTCCTCATACCCAATGGGTAGTTGTAAGGGATCGGACCCTCCCTGAAGAGACACTGGTAACAGGCTAAGATTTCATGGTGTGCTGGGCACAAGCACAATGTGTCTCCACCTCCTGTCACCTCCTGTGTAGTGCATAACATCCACACAGAGAAGGAAAGAAAAATCACCTCTGTGGAGGTGAAAATGCCTTACGACACCCACATGATATAGAATGTATACAAACTGTTTAAAAAAGGAGGATGCCTATATACACCCCTTAGGGGCTAACATAAAAGCAAAATGAAAATAGAAATGTCAGGTCAAGTGGGCATATGGATGTCACATGGTGGATGCCAAACCTTGGTGAATTTTGTCCATATGCTCCTCTTGGAGAGCTGTGAGCTTGCTCTTTGTCAAGGCAACAATTAAAACTCAGAAACTCACCTTTTGAGGGGCTGTGTGCTGATCTCCTCTGAGTGACTGTGGTCACAAAAATCCTAGACTTGTAGGCTTTTTTCAGGGGCGCTTGGGGGCAGCTAGCTGTCAGGAAGTTGTGACAACAACTCCCTTTGGTGGGGGTCTCTCGAATTGTACTCTTGTTGAGTTACGAGTACCACTATGTCTCCTCTTCCCAACCCAGCTCTCTAGCTTGCCACTGGCCAATGTCTGAAAGAATGATGTAAAATGTCTGGCTCTGGTTTCTTCATCTTTTCTGACCTCTCATGACAATATATCTGTACCTCAATAAATAACGCCATACATCTTTGGTCCTCATATTCTATGAGCTGTTAGAGAGGACCCAACCCCTTCCTAGACAGGCTGGTGTCATATGGCTCCCATAATCAGGAAAAAAATTGGCTTGATGAGATTTTACTTGCTAAGCTTTAGATCTCAAATCCATCATGCAAAGCATGTTATATAACCTTCTAAAAGTATGAGACTTTAAGGTGAATTACCGTAATCAAATCTTTTGCATCTGCTGACTTCTTACACTACACCCTACTGATCACAGTCTCGGCAACAGAGTTACCACAAAATTCACACGCGATTGGAAAAGCTTTGTGGTGTTGCATGAAACAAGTAGTTATTGAGGTAGAGGACAATCGCCCTGGGGATGTGATAGCACATAAAAGCAGCAAAATGATTGGAGACTCAAGGAACTCAAGAAATCTTTGAATGCAATAAAAAAATCAGCCAAATTTTTTTTCTACAGCCAATTTATATCGTAGGAAGGCCTTTGAAAAGCATTACCCCACTAAGCTCCAATCACACCTCCAAGTAAGTAGCACCATCATGTCACAAACAGAATGTATAGAACATCCGAGGCTCACTCAATTACACCCCTGGAAGTGAATCAGAGTGCACCCTCACTGGCCTAGCCAAACAGGAAGTCCTCACGGATTCGCACTCCTAGTACAGTTCAACAGCCCCCTCCTTAAACCTCATACATCTCATGCATTGTATGCACCTCACTTTCACTGGCCAATCAGTCACAAAAACTATTTCTAATCTCAGCAAGGTGGTTAAAAACGTCAGGCATGGTACATAATTTAGGTATACGTTACAATCACAGAAAGTGTTGATCAGGACACAATATATAAGATATGTTGCCTTTTTCTGAACCAAAACAGTAAATATAAATTATGCTACATTAGAAAGAACTGTGCAGAAAGGGAGCGTATGTTCTGCATACACCAAGCATACGGGCTACATGGATGAGGCTTATGGGCTGGAGTTTTGGATTCTATGTTGAGGTGGTTGTGGTTACTAGGGTATGGTGTGCTGTGGTGTCTAGCATTGAGAATTGGGTATGGAAGTAGATTCGGGCCTGCTAGTTGGAGACAATAAGGTGCGTGCAATCATCCTCTCCACACAAATTAGCCTACTCCCATTGTTGGTTTGTGAATTAGCTTCACTCAGAGCTTTGACCCCTAGTATCATTAGCTGTGCCTTGAATGTTGCTTCGGCCACAACCATTGTTTGGTAGTTTTGTGGTCTGCTGTATCCCTGTTTTGTGATTGGAGATGATGATGCTGATTGTTTCAGTTTGGGGGAAAACCATGGACTGATCATTGAGAAGCTTTCTAATATGGATGAAAGGATGTGCCCCAATAACTGATGTTTCATTTTGCATTGATAGGCCCTTTTTCAGATCAGTCAGTATGTTCGGAAACCCCATGATCCATACTGTATTTGTACAGAATGTTCCATAAGGCATACCTACTGCAAAATCTTCTTTTCAAACATTTTAAGGCACAGCACCTTATTGCCAGGTTGCCAACCTGATACTATATCCTCCCGTCCCCCCCCCCTCTCTCCTGATGAATCATCATGTAAAATTAGTGTGCTGTGCATGCATGCACTAGTACAAAAATGGTTGGCCAAAGATATACGTAAATGCAAGCTTCGATGCAGATGTGCACAAACGCTTCTAGATAATTTGATTGGTATTTCAACATACAACAGAAATACACTAGACTTACTTTTTTCAGTTGCAATCTGCCTTGCTGCTGAAGGTATTCTGCCATGTACCGCCGTTGCTCTGCTTGCTTAGTGCTGTGAAGTTGCGCAGTATGAGCACACGCTGTATGTTAGTGTTGATGAACAAAAAAGAACTTGTAAAACAAGAAATCACATCTCTTACCATCCGTAATTTTCTACCCGAAAGAATGGTCTTCCCCAATGAGGACAATGTCATTTTCATGTTACTTTTTGTTGCTATTAATTGCTTTTGAGTCAACATACACACACATACACAAACACGAGCATGCAGGAACGCATGCACACCCATCACAAAATGTTTCACGGAAGGAAACAGTGCAAAACCAATGAAGACCTCCACAATTCCAAGATGAGTTTTAGAGGGTGGTTGGGGGTGCGTTTCTCCACCACCAGAAAGCTATTAATTGTGGTAGCATAGCAAGATTTTACAGTTAACCACCAAACATCGGTAGATATGTGAGATTGAATACACTTTGAGCTTTGCATCACGATCGAGGTCTTCTTGAACCTCAGCTATAAGCTGCAGAACATCAATACATACTACATAGTTAAGGCAGCATGTAGCTTATTTAGCCACTTTTCCAAAAAAGCTTAAAATCTAAACATTTCAAAGTAATTAATATGCTGATTATGAAAAGAGTAAAAAGCTCCATGATTGCTATCACCTGATCCATTTTCTCGTGTTCCTGCATTTTTTCTTCAAATTCGTTTTGTTTCTGTAGTTCCTTCTCAAGCAACTGTCGGTCCAAGCTTTGCTTTGAAACAAGCTGCAACCATGTGGACGATTAGTCCCTAATCTGTTGCTAGTTGTCATACAATGATTAATCACCCACAACTTAAAGTCCTTTCAGAACAGTCTTTCATTTGAAAACACCATGACTAACCAAATAAAGTACAATTATTCTGCCTAAAGAGACAATACACTGAATGCCAGAAGCAGGCAGATGCCAAGAATGGCACCTTAAAGAAAATGAAAGTTGTCTAGCATGAATGCAAAGGCTCACTACCTGTTTCTACCATTGACATGAAATCTCAGGTAGAAGCACACGATGATTCATGAATTATATGTGCTGGATCTAAAAGGCACAGAAAGTTGACTAATAAAAAAATGACTTGTTATCAAGTCTATCAAAGGCAGAACCGCTACCAGGAGAACTCATCTGTCTGCATGAGTAACTTTGTATTTGATGGCCCAAAAGATCAGCCCTTTTAAGGAAAAGTGGTGCCATCTAAACACAAAAAACTCTCTCCATAACGAGTGCTGTTAAGACAGTCTTGTGGAACTCCCATTGTTGAAATATCAGGTCTGCATGTTTGGTTGGTGGCAGGCATCCGTCAATATGTTGTGTTAGGAATTTGCAATTTGAGGGGAGGCATGTGTTGTGTGAGAAGAGGCAAGGGTGGTGCATATCTTCGATGTAAGGTTTGATTTGATCTAAGGTTGTTTGTTGAATGTAAAATGATGAAAGGTGAAAAGTTGTAGATTCATAGTGATGCAATTGAGAAGCCACATGGGCTGATTGAGAGAATCATGGGTGGGTGAGAAAATTCAGCTTTGATTGAGAGACTTAAGGCAGTGTTCGTAAAAATGCTCCTATTCTGAGCTATAGATTGATGTTATCCATTGCTCATTGTAAGAAGAGCTTGATTGATGAGAATCATTATGAGTTGTAGTCTTGATTAGTGCATCCTTGTTTTCATTAGTGTTCTTGATCAAAAGTTGATTGATTATTAGGTTTCAATCATAATTTTCATCATTTTCTTTGATTTGCAAATCTCAAGTCCCATCACCTTACAACCACTGCACCGCTCTTGGAGAAGTCATCCACTTTGTAGGGTCCTAGTCCACCAAGTTTTAGTTTCTTTTTCCTTTCTTGATGTTATACTGGGTCACCCACATGAAACTTGTGTTCCTTCACACTGGCATCAAACCAGTGCTTCCTTCGGCACTTCTCTGTCCACATTCCCACCACTGCATATAGCTTGGCTGCCTATTATGATACTCCTTAAGGAGGTAGTAAATTATGGTACTCCTTAAGGAGCTTTGATTGAGAGACTCAAGCCAGTGTTCGTAAAAATGCTCCTATTTTGAGCTATAGATTGATGTTATCCATTGCTCATTGTAAGAGCTTGGTTGACGAGAATCATTGAGTTGTAGTCTTGATTAGTGCATCCTTGCTTTCATTACTGTTCTTGATCAAAAGTTGATTGATTAGTAGTTTTCAATCATAATTTTCATCATTTGCTTTGATTTGTAAATCTCAAGTCCTATCCCCTTACCAACCTGGCTGACTAGCACTAGCAAATTATGGTACTCCTTAAGGAAGTTGGTCGTGATAAAAAAACCTCTGTACTACAAGAAAGTCAAAGACCAGTGCAGCCAAGGATCTCAATAAAATGTAGTGTCCCTAATGGCAATACTGAACACATTTTGTAGGTTAAAAAGGCATCATACTCCACCTTTGAGAAACGGTGTCTGAGAAGCTGGAGGTTTGTAATGCACAACACCTTCCTGATTGCTAAAGCACCAGGGTGGAAAGGAGCGGAAGGCCAAGAAATTTCTTTTGAGAGTGTTCTTGCTTCTTGTGAATAAAGACCAAAGAGGATCAAAATCAAACAAAGCACATATTCATGAGTGTGAGCTGAGAACCAAGGAGTGGCAGCAAGGCAGAGGGAGTGAAGGGGAAGATGATGAAAGGGAAGTTTGTGCCCAGCCAGCTTAGCCCCTCATGTAACTTGGGCATTTTAAGAAAAGTTATTTTTCCCCCTTTGTTTCTCCTCCCCTCATGCTGAGAAATGTCCCCTTCTAATTTTTCATCCTCTTTCTTACCCTTTGCTCCAATCCTTTCTATCTCGGTTGCCCGTACAACTAAATGCTCCAATCTTAACTATGTGACAGCAAGTTACAACAAACACCAAACTATAAGCAACCTGCTTCACGAAGAGCAGTTGAAGGTAATTACAAACTACTTCTACACACCCCACCCCCCTGCGCAGCCCCAATAAAAAGGAGATTCATGTCAAATTTCTGCATGTTGTTTGAATCAAAGTGCTGTAACATTTGAAAAATGGGATGTTATAGCACAGTAGAACAGTAGAATATGGTATTAATGTAGGCATTTGGATACTAGACAAGATCTGAAAGTTTTGTGTGCATGCCTGTAGCATCTGTCTTTGATGAAGCTGCTCTTGCTCTTTTCTTGCTTCTTCTGCAATATGTTGCTCCATTGCCTTGTGAAAGGTAGCGTTTCGAGCAGCTTGCTCTAGTTCTAAGAGCCGTTTCTCTCGCAACTAGAAAGGTCTTAAAAAGAAACTCAAAAATTATCATCCCTTATTCCTATCACTTGTAAGCAAGAAAAAGAATCTTCTGCTGTTTTTTATGAAAAGTGAGAAAAAAGTTAATACGCACCTGTTGATGCCTTTGCCTGCTAATTTCAGCGATTTGCAGTTTCGCTCGTAGACTTTGCAGCTCCGGAGAATCTTTGATCAGTTGGTGAATCACACGCTCCTCTCTCTCCACACCTATATCATTTTCTTCCAAAGTCTTTGCAATCCAGATATCCTCCTCATTTGCCTGGACCCAAATGCAAAGTTCTCAACCATAGCATTGTTTTTGTCCCAACAATACAGAAATCAAGAACTGTGATGACCATAAAGGCTGAATACAAACATGCAGGGCGCTGGTCAGCTGAGCTAACATGGAAAAAAAGTGGGCCAAGCGTCCTTGCAGGCAGCACCCGTCAATTGCCTGCCCACCATCAGGACTTTGCAAAAGATAAATGCCAAAAGAAAATAACTAAAAGCCCACCACCCCTTGGCAGTTATTGGACTTGTAAGCATTCCTCTAGGGTGGGGGCATGGGAGGCTGTCCATCCCCAACCATTTGACAGGCATGGGTTGGCGTCCCAGTCAGCTGGTGGTCAAGAAATGTTCCTTCATGTGTGCAAGCGTCGTCTTCATTGGACGGTCTCAGTTTGCTGTTGAAAAGTTGGACACAGCAGGGGTAGGCAGATTTTGTGTGTATCCAGCTTTGAGAAGGTGTGTTCTACTCTCCGTGTCTCTTACAAAGTCTATGCTTTGATCAAATTCAAAACTTTAATAAAGTAATCAATAGTCAAAAACTATACAGTTAGAAGTAACTAACTCCGATGTAAAAGGATTGCTACATGGGGTATCAGCATGTGCTTGGACCCTTGGTGCCTGTATCTAGATGAAAGGGAAGAGGATAGCTATGCTATGGTCCTCTCCCAAGAGGCAATGACGAAGTCCATCTAAGGGGTGAAATGGCCGGCAAGAGTGAATTTTTCCTTAGGAGTCCAAAAAAGACTCAGACTCCTCTCCCAAGAGTCAATGACGAAGTCCATCTAAGGGGTGAAATGGCTGGAAAAAGTGAATTTTTCCTTAGGAGTCTGACAAAGACTCTCTATATCAAATTCCTAGACACATGGTGCCCGGGAAGGGGACAGCCATGCCATGGTCCTCTACCAAGAGTCAATGATGGAGTCCATCTAAGAGGTGAAAGGGCCAGCAAAGGGTGTTTTTCCTTAAGAGTCCAAAAGACTCTAATTCTCTATATCGAAGTCCCCCTCATATTGTGACCCATGGGTCTTGCTGCTTATGTGGTGGATGTCCTATTAGATATCTTCATTGGGATCCTAGTGAATGGGAATGGATTGATGCACCCAATCCAATGAAGAGTCAACCTTTTTTCAGCTACATTGTTTGTAATGCTAGGCTCCTTTTACTTGGACAGTTCAAAGAACTCCTACACTTAGGCCGCAGTGGGAGAGTTATGACATTACCCCATTGACTCAAAAGAGAATTTGGCACAGACTTTGGCATTCATACAAGAGGAACCAGATCTCCCAATTCTTTTGGTTATTCTTACATGGTGGCCTCCCCATTAATCAATGGAGGGCTATTTTTGGTGCAGACACTGCCAGCCCTAGATACCCGATAGCTTTTGAGACACTACGACATTGCATATGGGGGTGTAGATATGCTCAGAGGAATTGGGGGTCTATAGCTCAGTTTTGAGCAGATTGAGGAGAGATACCATCTATGTTACTTGCGGTGCTATTACTTGGCTCACTAAGCACTCAGTTTGGTCAACAAATATTTTTTTGAGGGCAAGGGTTTGGAATGATATGCAGAGGTGTGGCCCGACAGTGCATGCTACATTGCTACTAGATATTCCTCGTACACAATATAGGCAACCTCTACAAAGGATTGATAATACTTGGGAGATCATTGCCGGTATCACAGCTTGGCAGATTTCAAGGGCCAAATGCACAAATGCTATAGAGACCATCCAGATATATGACACTCCGTGCATTTGTACTATATGGGGGGATATTTATTATTCACTCTTATGGCCACATGGGCTCGTATACAGAGATCATCCAAATCTGCACAAGCAAAGCGCACTGTTTTCATGAGGGAGTGGGATCAAGGGATCTTTTTCTCGTCAACCCCCACAGGACTCTCTTGGCAACTTTGTGTCCCAGATTGGTTGAGAGCACCATACATTCTAGGATGATAATTTTTTTTGTTCCGGCTTCTAGCCATGATTTTGTATGGTCTATTCTTACTTAATAGAAGTCCCTTTTCTGCAAAATTAATAATGATGATAATAATAATGTATATCAGACTTACTTGCTTGCATGTACGATAAAGTCAAGTAACAAGTTTAGCTCAATTTCCTAAAATAGAGACCATATAATCTATATGACCCAAGGACTGACTAGAACATGGGTTGTGTGATCCATTAAATGTGGTAAGTGACATATCGCTTTGGATGATGTTAAACAAACCCAACTGCCTCTGCCGAGCTAATCTATCCAATTTTACTCACCTGGCTTGAGGGCAATTCACACGCATGCACGCACATATACATACATGTGGATGATGTTAAACGAACCCAACTGCCTCTGCCGAGCTGACCTATCCAAATTTACTCACCTGACTTGAGGGCAATTAACACGCATGCACGCACATATACATACGTGTGTGTGTGTGTGTGTAAACACTTAGTTAAATTAGTAGCACTGAAATAGCATTGAAGTAAAAAAAGAAAGACAAGTAGAGCTAGATGCTGGAGTTAAATGCTACTGTACAGCAGCAGGAGTTGCTGGGTGCCAACCTCAGCTAGTCGATCTCAGCTGAGGGCCTATTCAAGCTCCCATGGGTCCTCAGTTAACTTTTGGAACAAGGTGGTTCCAAACGTTATGTACTGTACGGATCCGTACGTACTGTACGTTGTTTGGTACGGAAAAAAATTTTAAGGTACGTAAAAATACGTACTATTGGTAAAAATACATAAAAATACATAAAATCTCAGAAATTTCAGCCACCTACATTAAATTTCAGTCCATGTCCACATTGACATATAAAACTTTCGAAATAGAGACACAACAAGGTCAAAAACCTACTAATTCAAAAGTGAGAAATTAGAATCACAAAGTCGTCAATCATACTTAATAAGTTAATCGTACTTAATACTTAATACTTATTACTTAAGACAAGTCACATTGTCACAAGTGAGTCGTGACAACTCACAATTCACATCAAGAAATGATGAAATTTGAAAATGAGTCTATGAATAATGACAAAATGTGCCATGTCCATACAACACCAAATCAAAACTAAGGTAATCCAAATCAAAACTCATCATCCGATGAGGATGATGACCCTGGAGAATCAAGCATATAACCCTCCGTGATGACATTGCCCTCGTCATCATACTCAGGCCCTGTCATCATGGGCACAGGTGGGTGGGCTGCCTCAGATGTCCCTGTCCCTGTCTCTGCATCATCCTGCTGGGTAGTGTGAATGAGGCGAACGGCCTCATTCGCACGTGCTCGAGGAGTCTGAATAGGCAGCTTCCCTCTCCGGGCGCCTCTCCGGCCAGAACTCTCTGCATCTGCAGGTCCCTCATGTAGCTGAATTTTATAAGCTCGGGCTCTCGATCTCGTCACCCGCCTGTCCACACTCTCCAGCTCTCTATGCAGGAGGCAAAGAATCTCGTCCTGCTCATCTCTCAACTGTTGCTCTGCCTCATCAATGGTGGTAGGATCTGGGACCAGCTTGACACGTGTTGGATCCACCTATTCAACGTAAAACCAAAGAGAATGCGCAGTGTCAACGACTCAACTTTTTGTATACTATAGTATAAAAGCTATGTAAATGGGAGGCCAATCCCCACAAGAGAATGAATAGGATAAACTCACCTCTTTTGGGGTGCCCAAAGCATGATAAGCTCGTACGAGCTTCATGTTGGCCCTACAATAGACCAGTCTCTCTAGTTGAGAGGTGCTCAAACGATTGCGTATCTTTGTATGTATGAGCGAGTAAGCGCTCCAGTTGCGCTCACAAGCACCTGCTGAACAATCCTATACTCCAATTCAAAAAAAGTGCTTCATTCATGTGAGCTCAGAAATTCCCAATAAGCTTCACAAGACTAGTTCATAGTCCATAGTACATACATGATATACATACCTGAGATAGCACTCGCAGAGCTATATCTGTAAGCTGTGGAAGACCCTGTCTTCCATAGTTTTGCCACCAAGTAAGAGGAAGCTTGGTGGCCTCTGGTCTAAGAGCAACAACTCTAGCAAATGAGGGTCCCAAGTTGTTGACCCAACTGCAGAGCTCCGCATCAATCTCCAATTGCTGCTCCACATCATACATACTATTAATGTACCTATCTCGTAAGGTGAGCAGCTCCCTATCATGAAAGAGAAGTGGCGTCTTGTAGAAAGGATGGAGGAATGCAGCCATCCCATGAATGGGGCGACTCATATACCCCCATCGATAATCCACAACAGCCAATATATCATCTCGGCTGCAAGAGTAAAATAAATAGAGAAGTAGAGCAATTAGTAAGTCAAGACTCAAGACTCAAGAATCAAGATTCTGTAATCGGCCATCAAGAATCAAGATTTTACTTACCAATTCTGTGTCAGGGACGTACAGGCTGCGATATGACTCTTCATCTGCATGAAGAGGTGGTACACTAAGCCCAAAGTGGAGCCCTCCATGTCTGTGACTCGCAGAAGTACAAATACTGGCTGCAAAGCCACCAAGAGAGTTTGCACATCCGTCCAGAGGGTCTCATCCAATATCCGTCTCTGTATGTATTTGGTGGGCTCTGTCTGTGAATGATACATATCTCTCCACTTTGGATCCACAACTGTCTGTAATAGTGGATCTCTCAATTTGAAAAGCCTGTGTAGCACCAAATACATATAGGCAAATCTTGTCTTGGATGGCCGCACCATATCTAGGTTGCTGTGGCTCCTAAAGATAGCCAATGCCTGCTACTTCTTTCTGAAGAATGTAGTGATCTTCGTGGCATCAGAAACTGTGGGTTGCACCCAACTCACCTTGCCTATGTCCTCCATAAGCAAATCAAGGCAATGGGCTGCACAGGGAGTCCACACAATGCGAGGAAACTCCACCTCCACCATGTCTCCCATTGCCTTGCAATTAGCAGCATTGTCTGTTACAACCTGCACCACATTCTCTGGACCAACTTCAACAATTGCCTGGCGAATATGCTCATAGATACTCTCAGCAGTGATGCGTTCGCCTGCCTTCCCAGCATCCACAGCGCGTAAGAAATACGTACCAAGACATGAAGAGACAAGAATATTGATGATGTGTCGTCGCCGTGTGTCACTCCAGCCATCTGAAATGATAGTGCAACCAAATTGTTGCCAACCTGCTTTCACTGGCACCAATGCCTTGTCTATCAAGGCCTTTTGCTCATCAAGCATCGTGGTGCGCATCTTTTTGTACTCAAGCCCTGACCATGACTCCGTGTGTCCAACCTGGGCTATAGCTCTGACCATCCTCTTCCATTGGTCAGTCCTCAAAACATTGAAGGAGATATTGCACTCTATGAGAGTGCGAGCAATCTCCATCTCAGCCACCTTTTGCCTTTCTTTGACCCAAGACTGTGCATGCACACGAGAAGGCAAGGTGGTTTGCCTTTCCGTATATGTATCACCCTCATTCTCATCTTGCATGACAGAAGGCCTCTTTCTGGCACACGATGCTTGCTCAGAAGAGGCAGGCTGAGATTCATCAACCTGCGTGGATGGACCAGCCAAGTCCCCAAGAAGAGCATCATGAAGCGCATCCTGTGTCTCTTGTGTGCCTCTTCCTCTTCCAGCTGCCCCCATTGCAGGGAAATTTTCAGCAATCAACTGATCTCTCAATGCTTGTGGCACTCTCTTGCACCCTGCACAATTGTTGGTGGTGCCAATGCCTGTGAGGTGCTTGATGACACGAGTAATTGTACTCGTGAGGGTGAAATTGCAGTACTTGCACTGCCATTGTCGAGTGCCACTACCTGCCTGCCCTGGAGTAGTCACAATGCGAATGACGTTTGTGTGCTCCTTCTAGTATGGGTTCTCTCGCGTCGGCATGATTGCTCTGACAAATTCAATGCACAATGCCATACAATTTCAATCAGGATTCAGCAATCGTGCAATGCATAATATTTAGTGGGCAGCAAAGGTAAGAGTGAGAGTGAGAGTGAGAGGGAGAGGGAGAGGGAGAGAGAGACTGAGAGCTAAGTGCATGGTCCACAGATGGTGGCCTAAGGCTCTGAGAGAGAGAGAGAGAGAGAGAGAGAGAGAGAGAGAGAGAGTTATGTTGCTGCCTTGGGGGCCTGAGCAAGGGTGGGTGTGCTCCTTCCAGTATGGGTTCTCTCGCTTCGGCATGATTGCTCTGACAAATTCAATGCACAATGCCATACAATTTCAATCAGGATTCAGCAATCGTGCAATGCATAATATTTAGTGGGCAGCTCAGGTAAGAGTGAGGGTGAGAGTGAGAGGGAGAGGGAGAGGGAGAGAGAGACTGAGAGCTAAGTGCATGGTCCACAGATGGTGGCCTAAGGCTCTGAGAGAGAGAGAGAGAGAGTTATGTTACTGCCTTGGGGGCCTGAGCAAGGGTGGGTGGGGAAAGGGGCGCAAGCACAGAAGAACACAGAAGATACAACACCACAGAACATGGTTGAGCAAAGGAGGGCGGTGGCAACAAAGGGGGGCGAGAGCAGAAGAACACAGAAGCAAAGGGAAGGCCTGGAGAGAGAGAGAGACTGTACCGGAAGGTGAAGCAAAGGGAAGGCCTGGAGACTCGGAGAGAGAGAGACTGTACCGGAAGGTGTGCGAGCGCTGGCGACTGTACAGAGCGACGAGTCCAGGTGCTATCGTCGCTGGCGGCAGTACGGATCGGCGAAACCCAAAAGAACGCGAAACCCCCCAAAAAAAAAACCTTTGTCGCAGGTGAACAACGAAAACCCCACCCAAAAAAAAAAAAAAACCACACGTACGGATCGATCCGTACGTACGGATCCCCGTACTGTACGGATGTACGGTACGGATTGGATCCGTACGTACGTTTTGATCCAACCTTGTTTTGGAAGCAGCTCCCTAGTCCTTATCTATGTGCTTCAGGCTCTGGGCCTCTGAGTTTTCTCTGTGTGGTGGCAGTTGCAGATGTGGGGCCCTTAGTTGCCAACTTGATTTCTTGTGAGGGACTGCTCATGGGGCTGGTGGGCTCTCAATGCTTGATCTGGCTTTAGTAGATGGGCCTTCAACCTTTTATCTGGCTGCAGCATATGGTCTGACATCTTGGTATTAGTGTGGTCATGGAGGCTCGGTCATTGTATTTATTATCTGATATGAGCCCATGTGCCTGATCTTCATACTAATACATATAACTACTTCCAAGGTGATGAGCTCGAGCTCCCCCCTTCTGCGTGCCTGCTTTCCTCACCATCACCCTCCTCCCTTGCCTCCATCCTCCCTCACACTACCCTACCCTACGCCCCTCTCCTCCTACACGCACCTGCCCTCCCTCGCCTTCGCCCACCTCCCCACTACCTCCCTCCTCCTTCGTGCTGCCCTCCACCTCCCTCCTTTGAGATCCCCCCCTCACCCTTCTTCACCCTTCCCACACCACCGCCCTTGTTCTCGCCTATCTGTGAGCTTCCGCCATCCCCCTCTTCTCCCACCTCTTTCCCAGCGGGTTCTAGTGCTCGGAGGTTTGTCTTTTCAGCGAGAGTTGGCTTCTCTGGTCTTTATGCATCCATCGCAGCTGCTGCTCCATCCCCGGCCGAGGTTGCTGCCACCCCTTGAATATTTTCTGAAGTGGACTTGGCATCTACTGTCTCCTCCCTCGAGCCTTCTTCATTGGTTTGCAAGATTGTCGAGAGCTGCCCAGCACGCAGTCAGATTCAGGATCTGCTCCAGGCAGCCTTCATTGGCAAGCGGGAGAGCTATGATATTTCTCCAATGATACAGCGCAGAAATTGGCATAGACTTTGGCACTCATACAGAAGGAGCCAGATCTCTCATTTCTTTTGGTTATTCTTACATGGTGGTCTCCCTACCAATCAATGGAGATCAGTTTTCGGTGTAGCACCTTCTTGTCCTAGATGTGCGGCAGATTCTAAGTCCGTACAACATTGTCTATGGGGGTGCAGCATTGCACAACAGATTTGGGGTCCTGTAGCCCAACTTATGGACAAATTGAGTGGCCGAGCCATGCATGTGACTTGGGGGGCAGTTGCTTGGCTCTCCGAGTCCAATCCGCAACTTTTTTATGAGGACAGTGGTACAGATTCTGTTTTTTTCATTCGTAGAGGTATTGCCCAACATGGTCTATTGCAGGATGTTCCTCACTCTGATTATACACCCCCTAGACAGAGGATTGACACCAGTTGGGAGATTATTGCCAGTATTACAGCATGGCAGATCTGGAGAGCTAGATGCATGGAGGCTATTGAGGGTGTCCAGATTTTTGGGTCTCAGTGCATTAGTACTATATGGGGTGATATCATCCACACTCTTATGGCTACTTGGGCTTGCATTCAGGGGCCCTCTCGTTCTGCGCAGGCGAAGCGTGTGATATTTATGCGGAAATGGGACCATGGCATCTTCTTTTCCTCTAGTATCACAGGTCTTACATTGCATCATGATGCTCCTCAGTGGTTGAAATCACCTTACATATTGGGGTGATTCTATTCTCTTCCGGCTTATAGCTGTGATTGTTGTATGTTTTTCTCATACTTAATAGAAGTCTCTTTCTGAAAAAAAAGAAAAAAGAAAAATTGAAGCAGAGGCAGCTTTTGTTGGCAAAGAGGTGCAGGTCCCTCCTCTTATTGGAAAGTTGCGCATTCATATACAGGGTTATTTCGATCATGAGCATTTCTTGATTGCCCCACTCAATGGATGTGATATATTACTTGGCAAGCCTTAGCACCGTAGGCTTGAGCCCCGCAAAGAATATAAAACCAACAGGATCATCTTTATGCATAGAGACCTCATGCATGTCATTGATGCTAGCAAGGAAGGGGATTCTATCCGAGTCGTCTCTGACATCCAAATTAATAAGGCAATGAAAAAGAGTCTTTCTGCATACTTGGTTTTTGTTCGTGACAACATTGAACAAAGTAATGTGAATGTGGATGTATTGATAGGTTGAATTTTCGTAATGGATATAAAGATTGTTTTGCCGATGCATTGCCAGGAGAACTACCACTTGAGAGGCCCGAGGATCATCGCATAGATCTTGTGCCAGGTAGTTCCCCACCTAACAAACCCGCATATCATGTGAGTGCCCACCACAACAAGAGGACTTATATATAGAGAGTCGTTTGTTGGGCCAATACTTTAAAATAGTCTTGGGTGTCTTTGAACGTGACCCCAGGCTCTAACTTAAAAGAAGAAGGGTAAGGATTTTAACTCTTCAAATCAAAAGAAAAAGGTCTTCATGTGAGGAGACATTGGATTACTTGCCATAGATTCGGGCCCATAATTGTTGTTTTTGAAGTTCTAGGAGGTTGATTTTCTCCAAGTAAAGGGCGATGTCTAGGTCAGTGAGAGTGCTTCATAACACCCACTTGTATGATATGCTACCCTCCTGAAGTCTTGATTTCTATCAGCCCTCATGTGCAAGTAGATTACCCCACCATGTAGCTTTGTTATTACTTCAATGCCAAGTGGAGAACCCTCTCAAACCATCCTCATGTAGCATAACATCTTGAATGCTTGGTTAGAATCGATTGCTTTCGTGGTTGGTTTGAGTTACTTAGCTGTGAAGTCATGATGGTGGAGATGCCTTGCATGATGAAAATGTATGTGGCCAATAACAAGGCATGATGAAAATGTATGTGGCCAATAAGGAAATCATCTTCCCACTATCTCCTTGTTCTACCATCAGTTTTTTTTTGGTTCTACATGATAATGATTATGAGCTAGATGAGACACCAAGATAGGGTGTTCATGGGCATGATGACAGTGAAAATGTCAAGATGGTGTGAGGATAAGGTAGTAACGATTGTGAGGATATTGTGGCCATGAATAGTGAAGCTAGGGAGCATCACATGCGTAAGCATAGCATAGCCATGCTCACGTCCATGAGTATACTTTCAATGTAACTTTTTACCTCTCATTCCTCCTCTTTATTTTTTAGTTTCTTTCTGATTTTCTAGTTTCTCCTTCTTTCTTTTACTTTTTGGCTTCATTTTTGTCTTTTTGTTTATTCTAAATTTTCATATAGATCTTCTTTGTATACTATTTCTAAACAATTATATTTACACTACACTATGTATACTAATGGGCAAGGACTTAGATTGAGGTTTCATGCCAATCTACTTGAGGTATCTTAAGGAGATGAAGAGTGGGATAAGTGCACTACTAGCAAAAGGTTCTTGTGTCACTTTGCCATTTGTTGGTTGCTTAGTGTGCACTACCAGCGAGAGGACTTTACCATTTTTGGGCATAGGTTCTTATGACCGCCATTTTCATATATTTTTTCCTCCATGAAGGTGACTGGTTCTTGTGTTTGTATCCCTATTTTAAGGATATGGGTGCTTTCGTCTTCTTTCACAAGAGATGTTAGTCATTAAGTGGTTGGCAATGTAGATGGCTCAAATTTGTTCATGGGGCTAACTAGGCTTAAACCTTTGTGGCTCTCTATTGATTAGCAAGGTAGGAGCAGTGCTTCCAAGTGGCGTGTATTGTTACCATTATAGAATTACTGGTAAAACCTAGAGTATATAGCGATCTAAAATTTGTTTCCAAAGATGTGGTTGATACAGAAGGCTGACCTTTCTAGGATGTGCAACATTACTTGAAGCAAGTTTAAGAGCTTTTAGAAAAGGGTTTGGTTTAGCCAAGCTCCTCACCCTTTTGTTCTCCCGTGCTTCTTGTGCAAAAGAAGGATGGATCTTTCCACATGTGTGTGGATTATCGAGCTCTAAACAAGCTCACCATCAAGAACAAGTTCCCAATCCCACGCATAGATGACATCTTGGATAAGCTTGATGGTTCGGCTTGTTTCAGCCGTATAGATTTGAAGAGTGGTTACCACCAGATTCGTGTGGTACCCTAGGATGTCCATAAAACTGCATTCAGGACAGCTTTTGGATTGTATGAATTCTTGGTAATGCCTTTTGGCCTTACCAATGCCCCGGCAACATTCAACCATATGATGGACAGAGGATATTTCGACCCCATCGTAAGTTTACAAGTGTATTCTTTGATGATATCTTGGTTTTTTCCAAGAATGAGGAGGAGCATAAGACTCATTTGGCTATAGTGTTTGAAGAGTTGCGAAACCATAAACTTTTCATAAATGCTAAGAAAAGTGAGTTCTTTCTATCAGAGATACACTATTTGGGATACATCGTATCCAAAGAGGGTGTGAAACCGGCCTCTGGTAGAAACCAAAGTGCGGTAGACTAGCAGTCACCCTTCCACTTGTAGTCCAAATATGAAAACAAATTTGATTGGAGCTAGAGTGCCCCAAATCTTAAAAGAGAACAACACCTGTTGGCCCCAAAGCTTGGCGCCCCTTGCGGTATTTCTTTATTCAATTTCAAAAATATGTAAGGCTGAGTACAACAAACCCAGCCAAGAGAATACACCTGTATGTCCAATCTGGCAGCCCACAATACCTCTTAGCACAGAGGATTCACACACATAGATCTGTGTCTCAAAGCAACACTCTGTGCTTCCCTCTGAATAGCCAAGACCATTCAGCAGGACAGCCTTGAGCATACATCTGGCATATCTCATGCACATGATTCCACAACTCAGCACAAACATACATTCACTGTCCAATCTCTGTTTCCACCCTTTTCAATTTGCCATACCCCTCCTCTCACAAGGGGCCAGATAGCACAAATCTGCAGCAGACATAAGCCAATGGAAAGAAAGACAGATGAACAAGTTCAGAGCTTACCAAATCAGCTCGTGGTTTTGCACTCGTGGGACAGTTCGTACGAGTCTGTACTTGACAACAACTGTCTGTACTCTTTCCCCTGCAACCACCTGACTGTTGCGCCAAATAAACTCTGATAGAATCCCACGTGTAGCTGGAGATGCACCGCTTTACTGTCCAAAACTGATAGGTCAACGCCGGCCTGTACCTGTCCGTACAGCACAGCAGAGTCTGACTGTACCTATCCGTACAGAGCTGTACGGACTGTACTGCAGTTGCCTAAATCAGCTTGCTGTACCCGACTGTACCTGCTGTACCGTTCAGCGCAGCATGTACCTGTTCTGTCCAACGCCGCCAGCACCTGCCCTGTCCGTACAACTGTCCCAGCAGCAGAACCTGCAGCAACAGTTCTGTACCTGTCTTCAGCTACTGTCAGCGCAACCTGTACCAGCAGCAGCAGCAGTTCTGTACGAGCAAATTCCACCTAGACTGTACGGCCTACACACGTGGACTGTACGGCCTGCTTTGCATAGAAATCAGCAGCAAAAACCAGTCGACTTGCTTCTCCTCTTCTCCACGCTTCAAACTTGCACGTATGTTACACGCCTCCCAAAAAGCTAGAGAGAGAGAGAGAGAGAGAGAGGTGAGAGAGGCATGCAACTCCAAAAGTGGAGTGGCCTCTCTCCAAACTTATCCTAGGGCCCCAACTTTAATAATCATTAAAGTTCCCTAGGGGCCACTAAGGCCTAGGGGCAACCATCAATAAAACATTAAAAACATTAATGTCTTGGTCCCCCCCTTTCACATCTGAAGTGTCCACACATCATTTCATTTGTCCGAGCACCCCAAATGTGAATCTTCTAATATTTTTTGCTCAGCAACCACCATGCCTACACTTGTGTTGTTCCATTTTCACAGGTTCATGACATACCCCCCTCTTGAAAAATGGCAAGCGTCCTCGATTGCATTCTGGTGATACAGCAAAATATCCAAACTGAAATATACAATATGGCAAGATCAGCGTCCCAATCTCTCTAAGCCATGCACATGTATCAACATCATTCACTGCAAACCAATGGCGTAGTAATAGTCCAAGTTTTTTTTTTTTTTTGAGAAAAGATCCTTTCATTAGTTATATAAAAACGCCCGTAGGGCTACAAAAGATCCTCTCTGCTCATAAGAAAACAGAGCAGAGAACAAAGCAAGGCAGCCAGGGAGACTCTCCCTAGGTGCTGAAAAAATACAAGAATCAGTACAAAGAACTGAGAGGCTATATCATACAATAGGAGGGGGGAAAAGCCAAACAGGTGGCCTGTAGTGCCAACGGGGGGACCCCACGTGTAGGGTATAGGAGGGGGGAAAAGCCAAACAGGTGGCCTGTAGTGCCAACGGGGGGACCCCACGTGTAGGGTATAGAAGGGGCCGCTGCGCCAAGTGGTGTGAAAGGCCTGGCGCCGCAAGATCGCCTCATCCGAGTCGCCCCGAATGCGGTCGTACTGTCCTCGCAGGGTGTGGATGAGCTCCTGCCAGATAGCCCGAACTGTCTCGGCTGGTGGCTCCGGTCTCCCCTCAAAGGCCCTGAAACACCGGGCCCTCCAGGTGAACCATATGGTGAGGCTGCTGAGGAGCTCCCATTGTAGATCCCTCTCCTGTGTCCAGCTGGCGGACGAGAAGTCCGATGAAGGAACAAGGCGAGGCTGGCCCCTAATGAATCTGATGGCCTGGCTGTCTTGCTCCGTCTCATAGCCCATAGTAGGCCCTGACGAAGTCGACCAAGCAACGGCACCCCACGTATACATGCCCTCTGGAGCGAGGGGTCCAGAATGCGCAGCATCCGCAGCCAAATCTGCTGCGCCTGAGGGAAGTCCCATTGTCATGGCCCTGTGAAAATGCAGCAGGACAAGTGTGGGCATGGTGGTTGCAGGGTCAGAATATTTTATGATTCACATGGGGGGTGCCCGGACAGTGTTTAAAGATGTGTGGACAACCCTAGGTGTGAAGGGGGAACATTAAAACATTAACTTTTAATGTTTATAAAAGTTGCCCCTAGGCCTTAGTGGCCCTAGGGAACTTATTAAGTTGGGGCCCTAGGGATTAACTTGGGAAGGAGGTTTTCTCTCTCTACACTCTCTCTCCTCTCTTTTTGGGGAGTCGTGTAGCAAAAGTGGAGCCTTCCTTCATGCGCTGGAGTTCCATCGTGGGAAAGTTGAAGAGGAGGTGAAGGCGGCTGTTTTGCTGCAGACTGTTGCTGTTTTTCTGAAGAAACCAGCCGTACAGCACTGCACGGCCAGTGCTGGACTCTCTCTCTCTCTCTCTCTCTCTTTCTCCTCTACTGCTGGCGGCGCACAGGACAGCTACTGTTGGGCTGCGCAGAAGGCCTGTGCAGGCTGCACAGTTGGTTTTTCAGCAGGTACACCTGGTATGGCTGCCGTACAGTGTACGGGCAGCCTGGTACAGAAGGTACAAGTGCTGCAGGTGGTGTAGACAGGTGCTGGACAGGCCTGTGTACTCTGATTCAAGCTGGTACAGAAGTGGACAGCAGGCTGTTTTTGCAAGTACAACGCCTGGCACGCATCCCGAGGCGGTACAATCAAGTACAGTGCTGATTTTCAGATCTGTACTTTCAAGGACAGCATAGGAGTGAGCATCAGGAGGAAGATACAGGCAAGTGCAAGCACACGTGTGAAGCAGGATTGTGGGTTCAAGTGCCTGCAGGCACAGATTGGTGCTGTTGCTTCCTCCAGAGTTGTTTCACGAGCTGAACTTGGTAAGCCTTGACTCTGTTCATCCATCTCTCTTTCTATTGCTTGATGTCTGCTACAAGTATGTGATATCTGGCTCCTTGTGAGAGGAGGAGTATAGCAGATTGACAAGGGATTAAGACAGGGATTGAACAGCACATGTATATGTTGAGCTGAGAAGATGTATCATGCTTATGAGTTATGCCAGATGTATGCCCATGGCTGGCCTGCTTTGTGAACTTGGCTGATCAGAGGGAGGCACAGTGTGTTGCTTGAGGACACAGATCTGTGTGCATAGATCCTCTGTGCTGAGAAGGATTTGTGGGCAGTCAGATTGGACTACAGGTGTAAACTCTTGGCTGGTTTTTGTTTTGTACTCAGCCATACATATTATTTTAATGGAATAAAGAAATACCGCAAGGGGCGCCAAGCTTTGGGGCCAACAGGTGTCGTTGTGTTTTCAGATTTGGGCATTCTAGTCCCAATCTGTGTTTTGTTTATCATCTAGACTACAAGTGGACGGGTGATTGCTCCTACCGCACTCTGGTTTTCTATCAGAGGCCGGTTTCAAGGTTCCGTTGCCGGGACCAATCATCAACTTTCTGAAGGGGGTGAGCTCGTGGTTGTTTTGGAGAAAGCCATCGCTGAAAATTCAGCAATCATGTCTGATACAGAGGAAGAGTACTTCTATCAAGAAGAAGAAGAGCAAGAGACTTCTCCTGAAAGAGATGTATCTGAGGATATTTTTGCAGGAGAACAGGCTGCAGATGTTGAGCCTTATGAGGATGTAACACAGCCAGAAGATGTGCATGGTAAAGAGGATGATGATGCTAAGTTCAAAGATCGCTTGGCTAGTGTTATGGATACTTTTATGCAGCTCACACAGAGTGAGAGATTTGCTGAATTTTTGAGGTCTCGCTCAGAGCCCCGCACAGAGCCCCAGAAAAAGAAGAAGAAGGTTCGTTCGAAGAATCTTTCTCATGGTCATAGTGGTACCACTCCACAGGATCCATCTCCTGC
Source organism: Cibotium barometz (assembly GCF_041138505.1). Lineage (NCBI taxonomy): Eukaryota > Viridiplantae > Streptophyta > Polypodiopsida > Cyatheales > Cibotiaceae > Cibotium > Cibotium barometz. Next base: position 46,653,489 of record NC_141068.1, read on the forward strand.
CCAGTTTCCGAATATGCAGCATGCTTTTGGTGCTAACCCACAGAGTTCCTTCTATGGACAGCCACCTATTCCTCAGCAGAACATGCATCCAGGGTACTTTGGTGGTGGCTCAGTGTTTCAATCCATGACTGGGGGTTATCCTCAGGGAGGCATGGGTATGTATGGGCCTTTTGGAGCCAATTTTCAGCCTGGCATGCAAGGGAATATGTATGGTGGTATGCAGTCCGGTATGCAAGGAAATGTGTTTGGAAGCATGCAACCTGGGATGCAAGGCAATATGTTTGGTGGCATGCAGCCAGGTATGCATAGTGGAATGTATGGAAACATGGCTGGGATGTATGGTATGCCTGGTGTTGGAATGGGAAATGTTGACCCAATGATGGGTATGAATGTTGGGGGCAGCAATCTTACGAAACCACTTCCATATGATAATCTAACGCCTATGGGCAAGGCGAAGGATTACAAGGAAGGGGGAGCTGCAGTGAAGTTTGACACTTTTAGTGGGGCCAAGGATAAATTGAAGGCACTTACCTTTTTACAGCAGTTTGATGCTGCTTTTTCTGGTGGGAATTACACAGAGTCCTCAAAGGTGAGGAAAGCTGCCACTTTTCTCAAGGGTAATGCTTTGCAGTGGTGGTCTACTCTTCTTTTGCAGGGCATAGCACCCACCACATGGGTTCAATTCAAACAGGTTTTCTCTTCCGTATGGCTCACATCTACATTTGAGGTGGATGTTATGACAGCATGGCACAAGCTGGATGCTTCAAAGTGTGATAGTTTGGAGGATTATAACAAGAAGTTTTGGGAAGCACTACTCCCAGTGACTTCTTATCGTGCCGTGCCATTATCTGAGCAGGTAGAGAAGTATTGTTGTGGGCTGCCCAAGGAGGTACGAGATTACTGTATAAAGACAAGAGTAACGAATATGTCACAGATGATTGAAAATGCTATGACAGCTAATGCGTTACTCACAGGTGGTTCATCTGGATTCAAAGGCAGTAAGAAATTGGGCAAGAAAGCTGAAAAATTTGGGCATGCCTCTCGTGATGCTAAAGGGTCTACAGAGACAAAGTATAAGAAGTTGCCAATGCCCAAAAGGACTTCTGAGGAAAGACAGGCTTTGAGAGATGCTCAAAAGTGTTTTTACTGTACTGAAGAGGGGCATATGTCATTCAATTGTCCCAAAAGAACGTCCAAGAAGGACCCTGACACTAAAGGAGAGCCCAAGCCAAAGAAACAAAAGCCTTCTGCAGGCTTAGTTCCTGATCTTGTGGGTGAGCAGCTAAGTGGTGAAGCTACAGAGTTGTGCAGGGCATGGGGCAAAGTGAGAGATCAGAATGCTTTGATCTTCTTTGACACAGGTGCTAGAGCCAACTTTATTTCACCAGATTTGGCTGGCCGATTGGGGATTCGCGCAAAGGAGATGGGGCCGTTACATGAGGCAAATATGGCTTGTCCAGGGTATGCAGAACCCGTTACTCCTATTATTGGGAAGCTTCGGCTTCATTTGCAGGGTTATGTGGACAGCGAGGAGTTCTTCATCATGCCTTTGGATGGCTGTGATGTTTTGTTGGGGATGCCATGGTGCCACAGGGTACATGCGGTGGTGGATACTTACAATAGGAAAATTACTCTGACTCATAGAGGGAAAGAGCATGTATTGGATGTAAAACTCAAAGGGGAATCTGTTCCTATTGTATCCGCTTCGGCGATTTCATCAGTAATGAAAAAGCATCTTTCTGCGTACTTGATTTATGTAAAGGATGCACAGGATGATGAGTCTAAGTCTAATTTGTCAATGTTAGATAAGGACAGGGCTGATTTCTTAAGTGAGTTTCAAGACTGTTTTTCCGAGTCATTGCCAGGAGAATTACCTCCTGAGAGGCCAAAAGATCATGCCATAGATCTGATTCCTGGTAGTACTCCACCGAATAGACCGCCGTATCGTGTTAGTGCAGCCCAACAAGAAGAGATTATGAGTCAGGTGCAGGAGCTATTGAATAAGGGATTGATTCAGCCTAGCTCATCACCCTTTTGCTCACCTGTGCTCTTAGTGCAGAAGAAGGATGGTTCTTGGCGCATGTGTATAGATTACAGGGCGCTGAATAAGAATACCATCAAGAATCGATTCCCCATACCGAGGATCGATGACATCTTGGACCGCTTACAGGGCTCCACAGTTTTTAGTCGTATTGACTTGAAAAGCGGGTATCATCAAATACGCATTAGACCCGAGGATGTGCATAAGACAGCATTCCGAACCACGTTTGGGTTGTATGAGTTCTTGGTTATGCCCTTTGGTTTAACGAATGCGCCTGCCACATTTAACAGAATGATGGACAGGATTTTCAGGCCTCATAGAGAGTTTGTGGGCACATTCTTTGATGATATGATTGTGCATTCACAAACTGAGGAAGAGCATAGAAGGCATTTGGCCATTGTGTTTGCAGAACTCAGAAACCATAGATTGGTGGTTAATGGCAAGAAGAGTGAGTTTTTCTTGCAGGATATACATTTCTTGGGGCATATAGTGTCTGGTCATGGAGTCCGTATGGATCCAGCAAAGGTGGAAGCAATACTTAATTGGCCAGCTTTGAGGACTGTGCATGATGTACGCAGCTTTCTAGGATTGTGTTCCTATTACAGGCGTTACATACGGCACTTTGCTGAAATTGCTTCGCCTCTTCATGCTTTGACGAAGAAAGCAACTCCGTTTAGATGGGCTGATCGGGAAATTACAGCATTCAAAAAGCTCAAAGAAAAGCTTACTTCGGACCCAGTATTGGTGTTACCGGACCTCCGAAAGGCTTTTGTTGTCCAGTGTGATGCATGTGGAAGTAGCATTGGTGCAGTTCTCATGCAAGAGGGACATGTGATAGCCTATGAGAGTAGAGTTTTGCAAGATGCCGAGAAGCATTTGCAGGTGTATGAGAAAGAGATGTTGGCTGTAATTCATGCTCTTTCTACATGGAAACACTACTTGCTTGGGGCTGATTTCACTGTGCAGACAGATCATCAGACCTTGCGATACTTCCTCACGCAGACTAAGCTTTCAGAGAAGCATATGCGTTGGGCAAACTTTTTGTCAATGTTTCACTTCCAGATTGTGCATGTGGAAGGCAAAAAGAATGTAGTGGCAGATGCTTTGTCACGCAAGCCACAGGTTTCTGCTGTTTCACTTGCTTATCATCATGAGCTTGATGAAATGAAAGAGCAGTATGCCCATGATGAGGATTTTGAAAGGTTGTATGATCAGATGTCTGAGGGTCAGCGGCATGAGCATTACACTCTCAGAGATGGGTTTTTATTGATGCATGGCAGACTGTGTGTTACCAGGCCATTGCGACTCAAGGTTATGATTGAAAGTCATGCTCCACCGTATGCAGGTCATAGAGGTATTGACGCCACGGTCAAAGCAGTGGAGACTTTCTTTTATTGGCCAACCTTGAGAAGAGATGTTGATGCCTTTGTGAGGCAATGCATCGTATGTCAGAAGGTAAAGTTTGACCGTCAGAAGACACCAGGGTTATTACAGCCTTTACCTATTCCGGATAGACCTTGGGAAAGCATTGCCATGGATTTTGTATTTGATCTTCCACGGACACAAACGGGAAATGATGGCATCTGGACTATCATATGCAGGTTCAGTAAGCAGGCTCATTTCATTCCCGTGCGGAAGACAATTAAAGTGGATCATATGGTGAAGTTGTTCATGGCGAACATCTTCAAGTATCATGGCTTGCCTACGTCTATCATTAGTGACCGTGATCCACGGATGACGAGTTTGTTTTGGAGAGGGTTGTTTGACAACATGGGTACAACTCTCAAGTTTTCATCGTCATTTCATCCACAGACAGATGGTCAGTCAGAAGAGGCTAACTCTACAGTGTTGGATCTTCTTAAGTGTTATGTGTCAGAGCACAAGCAACAATGGGAAAAGTATCTTCCTTTGGTGGAGTTTGCATATAACAACACTGTACATAGCTCGACAGGCAAGGCGCCTTTTGAGATTGTAGAAGGAGGGAAGAAGGTTCCACCCATTTTGCATACAAAGGATAAGATCTTTGAGGCTGATCAGTATGTGGAGAGCTTGGATGAAGCTTATCGGAGAGTTAAGTTGGCCCTCCAGAAAACTCAGCAGAAGCAAAAGAAAGCCGCAGACCGTCACAGACGTGATTTACAGTTTGCATTGGGTGATTGGGTTCTTTTGCGCTTTGAAAAGGCTAGACTCAAGAAGATGAAGGGTAAAGAGCGCTTATTCCCTAAGTTGAGCATGCGATATTATGGGCCTTTTCAGGTTTTGGAAAAGATTGGTGAGGTAACCTATCGATTGAAGTTACCAGATCACTGGAGGATTCACAATGCTTTTCACGTGAGTCTTCTTAGACCTTTCCGTGGGGATGTGCCTGAGGATGTATCAGATGAGGCTCAGCCGGAAGTTGAGGAACTTGATGAGGTTCTGATTCCAGAGCAGATACTGGCACATAAAGAAAGGAAGGTACGAGGTAAAGTTTCCCGTCGCTATCTTGTGAAGTTCAAGAACTATTCACCGATGGATGCGAAGTGGATGGAGGAAGGTGACTTAACAGATTCACCTCAGGTTTTGCAGCTTTATCTCGATGCCTTTGAGTTAGAGCCGACTCTTATTGTGGCTCATTCAGGTTCAGCAGAGCATGGGTCTGGAGCATTACCTGATGCTCAAGAGGGGGGTAGCACCTCCACTCCCTTGATACAGACAGGCTCAGATGACATCTAGAGGTCGCTTGGTGCAGATTTTATCTCATCCGAAGGTACTGAGGCTGACAGTACATCTGTTTATGGGACTTCTATGATATATGTGTACTAGTCACATGGAGATTTTTGTGGATATGTATGGTTCACAGTGGTATACAACTTGGACTATTACTATGCCATTGCTTTGCAGTGAATGATGATACATGTGTGTGGCTCAGAGAGATTGGGACGCTGATCTTGCCATATTGTATATTTCACTTTGAATATTCTGATGCATCACCAGAATGCAATCGAGGACGCTTGCCATCTTTCAAGAGGGGGGTATGTCATGGCCCTGTGAAAATGGAGCAGGACAAGTGTGGGCATGGTGGTTGCAGGGTCAGAATATTTTATGATTCACATGGGGGGTGCCCGGACAGTGTTTAAAGATGTGTGGACAACCCTAGGTGTGAAGGGGGAACATTAAAACATTAACTTTTAATGTTTATAAAAGTTGCCCCTAGGCCTTAGTGGCCCTAGGGAACTTATTAAGTTGGGGCCCTAGGGATTAACTTGGGAAGGAGGTTTTCTCTCTCTACACTCTCTCTCCTCTCTTTTTGGGGAGTCGTGTAGCAAAAGTGGAGCCTTCCTTCATGCGCTGGAGTTCCATCGTGGGAAAGTTGAAGAGGAGGTGAAGGCGGCTGTTTTGCTGCAGACTGTTGCTGTTTTTCTGAAGAAACCAGCCGTACAGCACTGCACGGCCAGTGCTGGACTCTCTCTCTCTCTCTCTCTCTCTTTCTCCTCTACTGCTGGCGGCGCACAGGACAGCTACTGTTGGGCTGCGCAGAAGGCCTGTGCAGGCTGCACAGTTGGTTTTTCAGCAGGTACACCTGGTATGGCTGCCGTACAGTGTACGGGCAGCCTGGTACAGAAGGTACAAGTGCTGCAGGTGGTGTAGACAGGTGCTGGACAGGCCTGTGTACTCTGATTCAAGCTGGTACAGAAGTGGACAGCAGGCTGTTTTTGCAAGTACAACGCCTGGCACGCATCCCGAGGCGGTACAATCAAGTACAGTGCTGATTTTCAGATCTGTACTTTCAAGGACAGCATAGGAGTGAGCATCAGGAGGAAGATACAGGCAAGTGCAAGCACACGTGTGAAGCAGGATTGTGGGTTCAAGTGCCTGCAGGCACAGATTGGTGCTGTTGCTTCCTCCAGAGTTGTTTCACGAGCTGAACTTGGTAAGCCTTGACTCTGTTCATCCATCTCTCTTTCTATTGCTTGATGTCTGCTACAGGTATGTGATATCTGGCTCCTTGTGAGAGGAGGAGTATAGCAGATTGACAAGGGATTAAGACAGGGATTGAACAGCACATGTATATGTTGAGCTGAGAAGATGTATCATGCTTATGAGTTATGCCAGATGTATGCCCATGGCTGGCCTGCTTTGTGAACTTGGCTGATCAGAGGGAGGCACAGTGTGTTGCTTGAGGACACAGATCTGTGTGCATAGATCCTCTGTGCTGAGAAGGATTTGTGGGCAGTCAGATTGGACTACAGGTGTAAACTCTTGGCTGGTTTTTGTTTTGTACTCAGCCATACATATTATTTTAATGGAATAAAGAAATACCGCAAGGGGCGCCAAGCTTTGGGGCCAACAGGTGTCGTTGTGTTTTCAGATTTGGGCATTCTAGTCCCAATCTGTGTTTTGTTTATCATCTAGACTACAAGTGGACGGGTGATTGCTCCTACCGCACTCTGGTTTTCTATCAGAGGCCGGTTTCACCCATAGGCAATGTCTCTGTGTCTCCATAGGGTGGCCGCATCGGACGCAGGCCGCCGGAAGACCGCCGTAGACAAGCCAGGTGCCAACTGCCGAACCCCTATGGGCGACCAGCCACCACTGGAAAGTCGAGATCCTGCGTGCCTGTCGACTAGCCCATAGCTTGGTCCAAAAGTCCTCCAGGAACTCCGGTGAGAACCCCTGAAGCTGCCAGTGCCCTGATGCAGCTGGAGAGACCATCCTCCTCGCCGTCAAAATATGTCGCCCCAACCGAACAGTATACTGGAAAAAGGTGATCTCTGTGGCCTCAAGGGATGCATAAGGATCATGCCACTCGTACTCGCCAGGGTCCCACTGGGAGCCGGGCCAAGGGGCGCCCTGCATATGCCCATATACACCAATCAGAGTCCACCTCTGCGGGGTCTGGGTCAATATGCCACTTCCGAGAAGCGGCGGCCACCACCCGTATCCTCTGAAAGATGCACTCTGCAACCAAAGGCGACTCCACCTCCACTCTCTGAAGTCTGCCCTCATCCTGGATCTCATAGTAGAGGCATCTGCCATCCTCAGTGCAAGCTCTGACAGCAATCAAGATCTCCAACTGAGTAAAGGCTCCCATCCACCATGGAGCCACGGGCTCGAGAGGCGTGAACCACTCCTCTGTGAGTGCCTCTTGAATGTCATCCCTCATAATCAACCCCCCTCTGAAGTGACCCAGCCTCTCCACCTGGATCTCCTCTGGAAGACTGCAGAAGGCCTGCCAGTCTCCAAAACTGCGTGCTGGGCCTACCGCCAGTGGTCCCCAGGCTAGACGAGGCCGAGAACCCAGCATATGACCCTGCTCTGTGCGAACCGCTGGGCTCCAGATGAGCGGCTGTCTGGCCCGCTCCTCATCACAAGGAGGAGGTCTCTGAGAGAGCCCCGGTCTCAGCAGCTCCCAAGCTCTCAGGATACTCAAGGCAAATCTGTCCTCCCATCCTCTACTAAGGCCTGTCCTCCTCATCTCCGTGAAGATCCATCGTATCTCTGGTGCCCAAGTGCCCCCTATTGGGGGAGCTCGAGCCTGCAGCCACTGCAAAAGAAGCTCTTTCCAAGGCTCAGCGCCTGGAAGCAGCCCCCGAACAATAAGCTTCCCCAATAAGGCTCTACTCTGATCAACTGGATCTATAATGCCCAAGCCTCCCTGGGCCAACGGACGTGTAATAACTGCCCAAGCAACCTTTGCCCTGGATGGCTGACCATCCCGCCCAGACCAAAGAAAGTTCCTGATTAGCCTCTGTATCTGGCTGATACAAGAGCTCGAGAAGATCCAGCAAGACGTAATGTACCACATGGCCGCTAAAAGCACCTGATTTGCCACCACCACCCTCCCAGCCAAGGATAGCCGAGCTGTACTCCAATACAAAAGCTTCTTCTGAATGGTCAGAAGAAGCGGGGTAATCTGCTGCTCAAGTGACAAATCTAGTCCAATCTGGCATCCCAAATATCGCACTGCTGTTCCTCAAGCATGTTGAAGTCTCCCCCGACACACCAATGTGCGGCCTCTGGCAATGCATCCGTAACCTGGGTCCAGAACTCTGCTCTGGCACTAGCATGGTTGGGCGCATAGACATTGAGCATGCCAAAGAGCTCATCATGCGTCCTCAGAATGACATACTGTGCTCTACCAGGCACAATGATCCTGCGATCCACAATGGCTTGCCGCCATACATCCGCAATGACCATACATACTCCTCCCTGCCCACCCAAAGGGCCAAATCTTGCAGACCAAAAGGTGTCCCATCTACCAGGCATCACCGAACCATATCTCCGGATCTTGCTCTCACCCAAATGGTGCTCCTGCATCAACAGAATATCAATACTGCCCCCAACCAGGCATCTTTGAAGCTCCTGCCTCAAGCACCCACGATAACGTATATAATGTGCGCCGCCAAGGCCCTGTACATTCCATGAGATGATCCTCATGGATGACCTGCTGAGGTGGATGTTGTCTCAGCCGTACGGCGGGCTTTCGCAAGCGGCTTGGATGGAGAATAGTCCCCATCCGAGCGGCTACGAATCTGTCCACCCGGTGCACTGCAAGAATCACGGATCAGGCGCCAGTGGCTGTGTCCCATGGCGACTGCCCCGCTCAGACAGAGCACCCTCGTGTATACATACATATCCAAGGTCGCGTGCTAAGTCAGCCACAATGCGAACGACCAAATGTCGAATCCCTGAGGCATCCACACTCCCGGGATCAATGAAAAAATGAGCCAACTCCCATAGTCGGCCTATCACATCTGTCACCTCCAGATCGCTCACATGGTGAGAAAACTCAACTGCCTGAGTCTTCAAAGTGCTAAGGGCGAGCTCCAGGGTCCACTCCCGGTCGCAAGGGCCACAGAGAGGGAATGAGAAGGCCACCGCTGAATCAAGTGCCTCCTCCCCGCGGGCCGGAGGTATCACTACATGAACTCGGATGGGTGCTGGCTCATGGGGGCCCTCTGCTCCAAAAAGCCGTGTGAAGGAGTAATCAAAAGCCTCCGAGCGCTGTCTGGTGTCGAGACGACTCAGCCGACTGCGGATAGAGGATATCCGTGAAGCCCGAATCGGCATGGTAAGTCTCCTCTGCGATGCTCGAGCAAGGTCGGTGCTCAGAGCCCTCCGGACTGCAGGTGAACGCCAGGGGACTGCCAGGGCCTCCCGAGGAGCTGAGGCGAGCGGGGGGGAGGGGGGGGAGAGAGGGGTGGGGAAGGAACCGCTGCCGGAACCGGAACTGGGACGGGAGGAGGCGAAGGAGGAAGCGAGGCGGGAGGGGGGGGACGGGGGAGGGGGGGTGGGGGCGAAGGAGGGGGTGCTCGCATCTCCTGGTCCTCAGTCGACGCTGGGGTCTCCTCCTGGAGGGGAGCAAAGCTGTTCCTCACGGGAACCCAGTGGTGCTGAGTCTGTGGCTGCTGCTGCATCGGTCTCTGGACGTGCTGCTGGGGCTGTCTCCCTCGGCGGTGCCCCTGTCTAGGCTGCCACTCCGAGGTCTCTGTGGGCTGAGCAAGTGTCCCGGAGGCTGCCTGCCGAGCCGCATCTGTAGGCGGGCCATCAGGGACCTGCTGCTGCGGTGCAGGTCGGGGTCTCCTGCGAGGGCAGGCCTTGGCCAGGTGGCTGACCTGTCTACAAATAAAGCACTGGTTCGGGAGCCCCGAGAACTCCACTCTCTGATCAATCCATCCCCCCCCCTATCTTAGGTAGCTGAATGACCTTCGGAAGGGAGGAGATGTCAGGAACCAAGACTCTGACCGAAGGTAGCCCCACCACTGAGGCTACAGTGGGGCCAGTCTTGAGCACCGAGCCCACCAGTGCTCCTAGCCTCGAAAGGAGCGAAAGGTACTCGCGGCGGAATCCACGGAAGCAAACAGTAACATGGAAAAGATGCTCTCCCTGCTCGGCCGCTGCGGGGTCAAAGCCATGCTGCCAAGGTCTGTCAAGGGGACTCATGGCAAGGACCTGGGCCACACTCTGGGAAGTCTCGAACTTGATCTGATAGTGTCCACGGCCCAGAAGCTGAACGTCCAGGATCTTGCCCACGTCTGCAAGAAGGCGGGCCTGAAGAAGATCCCGGATCTCCCCTCTGCTAGGGTGAGTGCCGACTGTACGGCAGATGGTGGAATGTGCCTGGAGGCGTTCCACCTCTGCGGCGAGGCTCGCTTCCTCTTCCGACGAGAGAGAAAGCCTGATGGGGGTATCCTCAGGGGCGGTTGAGGGGGCTGCAGAAGAGTCCCTCTGAGGTGGGGCGGGAGAGCCTCCATCAGAGTCTGAAGCTGTGGCGAAGGCAGAGCAAATGCGAAACCTGCAAGAACCGAGCTGCACACGGAGGGCGGAAAGGGCAGGCGGAAGGATAAAAAAAAGGAAAAAAAAGAAAAACCCCCAGGGGGCGGAAAAACCAGCAAGAAGGGAAGGGGCGGGGGTTAGGATAATGCGGCAAAGAATAGAAAACCCCCTTGGGGGGGGGGGGGGGGGGGGGGGGGGGGGGGGGGGGCAGCGCGAAAGGAGAGGCGGGGGGAGAGAGAGCTGGCGGAGGGGGGAGGACGGGGCGCAGACGAGGGGAGGGGGGGCGCGATGGCGGGGGCGGGCGCTTCAATGCGCAATAGGGCGAGAAGGTGAGAAGACGGGAGGGGGGCGCGATGGCGAGATGAGGGGGGGGCGCAGAAGCGATGGCACGCGGGGGGAGGAAAGGGGCGCGAGGGAGGGAAGGCGAGGGGCGAGCAGGGGTGA
>NC_141068.1:46669232-46671732 GCF_041138505.1 Cibotium barometz
CAACAAAAACAACAACAACAACAAAAAAAAAAGACAAGTGGTGAAGAAAATGACCAATTCAACAGCTCTTTTTACTCTCTCTTCCTTCTCCGTTTCTTCTTTCTTGTTGGCAAATGCAGCTTGCTCTTCAGCCTACAAACAGAGAATTAGGCACTAAGTGAGCAATTGTAGACAAAGCATGTGATATAATAAGAGTCGGTTTTAAATGCAATGAAACTTCTCAATACAATCCCATATGCAAAAGGTAATGCAAATCGTCTAAAAACTTGCCTCTCGCTTGCGCCGATAAGCATCTGATCTATCCAAGAAACTGTTCGCCTCATTAGCCAGGCTATCATCTTTCAGGTATCTAAATGGGCACATACATGATACCACCTCAGCTTCTCAAGTAAACTTAAAACAATTGTTAACAGAGCACGGGCAAATAGTACCTTACAATCAAGTCTTTCTGCTCATCATTTCTTCTCTGCTTCTCTAATCTCGCATCAAAAGCTGATTAAAACACTAAAATCAATGTTGATTCACATTATCAAACATAGCATAGGCATCTCTCCTCACATGCCAAACCAAACTCAGAGCATGCATTCCATGTGCTCATATACCTGACTCAAATTCTTTTCCAAAAAGTTTTAAAGATCCTTTTTTAAAAGTGAAAATGTGTATACCTGCGCCTTTTGAAGGATTCAAACGAGCTCCAGCCTGAGAAATTTCAAATCACAAAGAGAAATGAGTTCTCTGTCAAAACTATTGAAATAATGGAGATTGCATCATGGATACAAATGAATATATGCATAGGCATGCAAGCATACACATAACAATAAAGATGGTAAATGTGAATAAAATATAAACATGTCCATATGTGATCATTTAAACACATGCACATAGATACATGCACACACGCAAACATGCATGAAAACAAACACACACACGCACGCACTCACAAAATTGTGGTATACATGGACATCTATATGTGTGCATTTCTTTATGTACAATAAATCGCCCTTGAGGTAATATGTCCATATGCATGCACAGATACACACGTGCATGCATACATGCATACACGCGCATGTATGTATGCATTAGGGGCCGAATTTTTTAATTTAGATTGCACGAAGAAATGAGGAAAAATACAGATTGAATGTGCGATGTATTTACCATGGCGTCGAGTTGCAATTTCGATCTCCAATTCTCTTCTTTTCTCATTACAGAATGGCGGTTGGCCAAATAAAAAGTCAGTATATCAAAAATTGTAAATTTATCTACACGTCTTCACACACTTGCCCGGTCATGGAGTCCTCCATGAGGTGTAGGATTTAGATTTAGTGTCTTTTTTTGGGGGGGGGGGGGGGGGGGGGGGGGGATATTTGTGCTCATGTCTTTTTATGCCGCTGTCAACAACCAGCAGGTTTAGGATTTAGTGTCTTTTTTTTTGGTGGGCGGGGGGGGGGGGGGGGGGAGGGGGGGGAATATTTGTGCTCATGTCTTTTTATGCCGCTGTCAACAACCAGCAGGTTTTGAACCCAACACCTCATGCACAGGACTTCATCACCTTACAGCTAGGCTGTGTCTCCATTGGCAGAATTTTGTGTCTTTGAACCTATTAATTTTGAAAACTACATAAATGCCAGCAAACTAGGAATCAATGGCTACTATATTGATGGAAAATTGATCAAGCATATGTGATTATGATGATATTATCTAACGTAAGTATTTCTTCGAGCACATGATCAATAAAATTTCCAAAAAACGCATGAATTTCTCTTCCAATTTTACGTTTCCCATATCATATGGTACATGCGTCTAACGCAAAAAAAAAAAAAGTGTGAGCCATCAAGATGCATTTAATTTATTGTGCTTGAAGACGTATTGTGGGATAAATTTTGATGCGAAGAAGATTGGCATGGCCTATGCACCAATTTCCAAATGTTTTACAATCCATATATACAAATCTCTAGGGTAGGCGAGCCAATATGGAACCAAAATACTAGTTTGCTAATAATTAATTAGTTACAAAGGAGGAAAGTGATGGGACCTTAGGCAAAGGACCTTAGATAAAAGATTTAAAAAAATTAATGGGACCTTAGACAAAAGGACACTTCTCGGTTGGCGAATGATTTTATTTTCTTTTTCTTTTATTCTTCTCAATCTACTAGACAGCTTGCGGCAAATGGGGAGAGAGAGAATAGAGGGGCCAGGGGGAGGGGGAGGGGGGAGTGAGGGAAGGTGTGGGGCTATGTGAAGAGAGCGAGGGAGGGTGTGGGGCAAATTAGAGAGAGAGGGTGGGTATGGGGCTTAGAGAGCGAGATCGAAGGAGGGTGTGGGGCTAAGCAGAGAGCGAGGGAGAGTGTGGGGCTAAGAGAGCGAGGGAGGGCGTGGGGCTAAGCACAGAAAGATGGAGAGTGTGGGGTAAAGTAGACAGAAATGCAGAGAGAGGGAGGGAGGGTGCGGGGTAGCGAGAGAGAAACGGTGCAGCCTCAGCACTATTAAGGTTTAACCTCAA
>NC_141068.1:46684232-46696732 GCF_041138505.1 Cibotium barometz
GAACAAGCCCTTGGTTAGAGGCTGTAAAAGAGAATCTGTAAATGTGAGAGAACCTGTGAAAAGGTGAGAAGAATCTACTAGGAGAGAATAAAGGGTAGCATGAGAAGATTTAGGAAGTGTGGAGATATTCTGGGAGAGGTGGAGATATTCTGGGAGAGGTGGAGATATTCTGAGAGAGGTGGAGAGAATCAAGCAAAAGAGGTAGAGTAAATCAAGGAGAAATCAGTGGGATTAGATGCTTGGATGTAAACACTATAAGTTAAATGAGAATTTGCTGGTTTTTGATTATCCATGCCTACATTAAGCTATTTGTTAATTACTAACTAATCACGTCTAAATTATTTGTTAATCACTTTGTTAATGATGTTGATTCTAGTATTTGATCCACCATAGCTCATCACATTGCTGTAATTTTAACATGATGGCTATGAAGCTAAGCAACAGAAGTTCAACATGAATCAAGGGGCATATGACAGGGGCATGATGCTCTACTACCATCGTCTATGAATCAAGGGCCATATGACAGGGGCCTGATGCTCTACTACCATCGTCCGCGATGTCTTCCGGGTTACATTCATGTCACGTTCGAAGACGGTGGACACATGATTTTGGCGCTCCTACTCAGCATTCAGATGCACACTTAGAAAGCTTCAATCACAAAGAAACTTCTACCGACATGAGTTGGGTGACCAAGTCTTTAGACCTTGGTAATAACAGGTTTTGAGAACATAACCTACATTAGGAAGGGGGGCTGTTAATCCCATTTTGGATTAACAAACATGCTCCTCCAATTGAGGACATTAATAAGTGTTATGAAACGGTACTATAAAAGTTGTACATTATGAGATATTGGCCACCCAAGGCCTAGTTAAGTAAGTTTTGTGCACCCAAGTGTGAATAAGGGCCAAATGCATATAAGGCATTTTCTTATAATGAAAAGACACAATCCCCTTTTGTACTATAGAGAGCTCTTCTTTGTGTCTTGAGAGAGATTGAGAGAGAGAGCATTCTGTCATTGTGCCTCTTCTATGCTTGTATGATTCATGCTTGTGTGGGAGAGTGAGAGGAGAGAGTGATTGCCTTATGCGACGGTGTGAGCGACTTTACGGGCGGTGACAGCATGGAGGTGGAGCTTGGAGGTTTGGAGCTTAACAAGTGAGCTTGGAGGCCTCAAGGGACTCAAGTTCAAAGCATTGGTAAGTGCCCTACACCAGTTGTGATCTATTGCTCATCCTTTAGGTGAATGCATTGAGTTCCCTCTTGGAGGTGTGGTAGCCCATAACAATGGTTGGATAAATAGCATTAGAAAAGTCTCTAATAGGGGTGATGGATTTGGATAATTGTCCAAATATACATTTAATGGTTGGCCAAAAGTATTGAGAAGAGCATTAGGCAAGGCCCTAATAGGAGTTAGCTATGAATTACATATAGATTTAGACAATTATCCAAATCTATATATTGAGTTATTGGTCAAATAAATTGAGAGGATCATTAGGCAAGTCCATGGTAATGGTTAGCATAAGGGTGTTGTTAGAGGATCATTAGGCAAGTCAGTGGTAATGGTTTGCATAAGGGTGTAGTCATAGGAGCTATGAACTATAGATAAATTGTCCAAATCTGTACTAAATGGTTGGCCAAATCTAGTGAGATAAGTATAAGTCAAGTCCCCAATTTGAGTGAGCTATAAATTACACATAGATTTGGATTGTCCAAATTTTTATTGAATGGTTGACCAAATGTAGTGATAGGAGCAATAGGCAAGTCCCCAATAGGGTTGACGTATGGATTGTAGGTAGAGAGAGAGAGAGAGAGAGAGAGAGAGAGAGAGAGAGAGAGAGAGAGAGAGGAGATAAACTCTAGTTCTCCCAAATCTCTGCACAACAAGCTATTTTTCAGATTATGTTTGGTGGAGAAAGAAGGAGGGAAATATTGATTCTAGCTTAGGATATCACCATTACCATCATGAAATTTGTTTTCAAAAGGCACTGCTAGGGTGAGATGATTTTCTAGGGGGAGAGAGAGAGAGAGAGAGAGAGAGAGAGAGAGAGAGAGGAGATAAACTCTAGTTCTCCCAAATCTCTGCACAACAAGCTATTTTTTAGATTATGTTTGGGAGAAAGAAGGAGGGAAATATTGATTCTAGTTTAGGATATCACCATTACCATCATGCAATTTGTTTTCACAAGGCACTGCTAGGGTGAGATGATTTTCTAGAGAGAGAGAGAGAGAGAGAGAGAGAAACAATTGAGAGGATTTGATATGGAAAGTTGAGAGAGAGAGAAGATGATTTACCTGTGCATGTCGTGCTTTGCACCCTTTCTTCTCCTTGAAGAAACCTGAAATCGAAGGGAGATAAGATATCGACTTATCTTATCACTCCAAGCACGAGGTGCTTGCTTCAATCCATATAATGCTTTCTTTAATCTGCATACATGAGTGGGATACCTCGGGTGTACATATCCTTCTGGCTGTGCCATATAAACTTTCTCTTGTAAATCACCATTTAGAAATGCATTTTTCACATCCATTTGATGCATTTCCCAACCATTTGCTGCTGCAGCCATAGCAATGACTGCCCTCACTGTTCCCATCTTTGCAACTAGACTAAATGTTTCATCATAGCCCAAGCCTTGGGTTTGTGCATAACCCTTAGCTACCAACCATGCTTTATGGCGCTCAATGTAACCATTTGATTTGCATTTCACCTTATAAACCCATTTGCAACCAATGACATTTTTGCCTTGTGGTAAGGCAACCAAATACCATGTTTCATTATGAACTAATGCGTCCATCTCAACATCCATTGCCTTCTCCCATACATGCTTCCCAATAGCTTCTGTATAGCATCTTCTGTATAGCATGTAGGTTCCACATGCTTTACCAAAGAGGTCATATATGCGTAATGCATAGCAAAGTCACGATATGTCAACCTGTCAATGGATACCTGACCCTTTGGGATCTCCGCAATGCATGCGGATCACTCTGAACACCTGTCACTCTAGCATGTGGAGGCACATATCTATCCTCCCTTGCACCCGGTGTGTGTAAAACTGGTATGCCAAGTTTCTCATCCAAACTCTCTGAACTTGATGACTCATAACCTGTAATGCCAATTCCTTCAACCTTCTTTTTCCCTTTTTCCACAGCACTTCCCAGTGCTCACACTCTCATGTCTCAAGCGTCCTGACCATGGACGTATAGTGCTACTCTCAGACTCTGCTGGCCTAGACATAGAAATAGAACTTGCTTGTGGCAAGTTCACATGCACATCAGCATCAACGAAATCAGTGACACCCTCATCCTTTGCCTTGTACCAACTAGCAAGTTCATCAAACACCACATCTCGTGAGATAACCACTTGCCTAGTTTGTGGATTGTAACATTTATATGCCTTGCGATCCTGTGTATACCCAACAAAAATACACTTTTCTGCCTTAGGATCCAACTTCCTCCTCCTCTCATCAGGCACATGCACATAAGCTATGCAACCAAACACTTTGAGGTGTCCAATGTTTGGCCTAAAACCTATAAGCCGCATCTCTGGCGTACTTCCATGTATGGCTGCTGTGGGTGTCTTATTAAGTACATACACCGTGGTGGCACACGCTTCTGCCCAATAATAGTCTCGCATGCTCTTTTCATTGAGCATTGCCCTGGCCACATCACAAATGGCTCTATTCTTCCTCTCAAGCAACACCATTTTGTTGAGGTGTGTACCTGCAAGTTAACTGCCTTCTTATGCCATGCTTTCTCAAGAAATTCTCAAAAGCATGTGAGGTGTATTCACCACCTCCATCTGTCCTCAAACATTTTATCCAAGAGCCATATTGCTTCTCTGCAAAAGCTTTGAAGTCCATAAACTTTCCCAACACTTCACTTTTCTCTCTGAGAAAGTAAATCCAAGTTATTCTACTAAAATCATCAATGAATGTCACATAATACAAGCTGCCTTTAATGGATGGTTTGTGTAGGACCCCATACATCACTATGAACTATCTCAAGTGGCCTGCTACTGATGTCGCCTGCTTTAGGAAACGGCAACCTTGCTTGCTTTCCAAACTGGAAAGCATCACAAACATGCATATTCCCATCATACTTGAATCTAGGCAGCTCACTAACAATGCCTCTTGTCTGCATGTTCTTTAACCTTTGTATGTTCACATGTCCAATCTTTTTATGCCACATGTCAATGTCTTATACCACATCTCGGCTTTTAGAGAACATAGCTGATTTCAACTCAGGAATCCCAGCATCCAACTTAAATAACCTGCCTTCTTTCTTACCTTTGGCAATGACTCTACAACCATTTTTGAAATCCTCAACGAAGCAACCATGCTCGTTTGAAATGAACCTGTAAACCTTGTTCCACCATTTGACCAACTGAGGCCAAACTTTTTGTAATAGAAGGCACATACAAGACATCTACCATAGACTTTGTTTTACCATTGTGCATCACCAATGGTACGCTTCCAACATGTGTGATAGCATGCTCGGTATCATCTCCTGTCTCCACATAGCCTTTCACATCCATAGGCTTCATATGTTCAAACCATTCGCCATGACAAGTCATATGGCTTGATGCTCCAGAGTCCATATACCAAGTGTCATCACTTTCACCATTTGTCATCATAGATCCCATGACATGTTTCATGGCCAAACAAGTGATTTGCGCTGCCATCATTACTACTTGATGCAAAATTTCCACCATTTGCATAATTTCCACCATGTTGTGCATAATGTCCATCATGTTGTGCTCTACCTCCTCTCAAATCATTTTGTTTGCGAAAACAATCACGTGCCATATGACCAGATTTACCACAATAATGGCATTCCACATTTTGCATAGATGTTTGTTGGCCTTGCCAACGTCCTCTACCACAAGGATTCCCTCTGTCTCTCTGAGGTGTATATCCACGACCACCTCTGGCACCATATGAAGGCTGAAAATTTTGTTGTGGTGACCTGTCCTGCCATCCATGGCCATTACCATGGCCTCGTGATGCAAATCTCCCCTACCTCTAAATCCCCTTTGTGAATAGAAAGCTTGATTTCTGCCATTATCATTGTTGAGATATCGAGCTCGTCTAGTGAGGCGGTGGACACTGATGACCCGCCTGGGGGATAGGCCCCACACTTACACCACTGGCATAGTTGGTAAGATCATGGGCGATATGCGGCCAGTGGGATGACAGGCTGTGTGACAGCCATTCTAGAGACTGGCATAGTTATAGCGCCAGCTCATTTAGTTGGGTTCACACTATAGAGAACCCGTGTATGTATTGGTTGAGTACCTTTCATATTATTGTGTACTCTTATCTTGTATATGGTGTGTTGAGTGTTGAGTGAAGAAGAAGAAGATTTCAGCCTCTCACCTTGTGTGTTCTCTGTTAGGGTTTTGTGAGTGTGTGTGTGTGCTTGAAAGAGCTCAAGCTCTCTTCCCCCCTGCATCTTTTCATGGTATCAGAGCCTGGTTCGTGCTAAGGGCTGAGCTGCAAGCAAGAGAACCACAGGAAGTGGTACGAGGGTAAGAGCTGCAACTACTCTTCCCTATTTGTGTTGGTGACTACACCCTTGGAGGCATCGGCAACGATCTCTGATTGAGGAGCTTTCTTCGTGGGAGTAAAGCTAAAGGGCAACTATATTGTTCTATCGGATGCAATTTTCTGGGCCGAAAATGCATTATGGACGCGTCTGGACCTTCGTTTTTCAGAAAGCAGGCGATTTCGAGCACTGGAGGTAAGTCATCAATTCTCTACAGAACTCTGTTTTAAGAACTGCAGGAAGACAGATTGACTGTGCAGACACTGTGGGTGCTGCAAAGAGGTCAACAGTTGCCATTGGGTGTATGTATGCACATTTAAGTCACTGCTTGTGACATTTGAGAGTACTACAGTACCGCTGCCTGCAGAAATATAGCAGTTTGTGCAGGACAAACCAGAGTACTGTTTCTGGTTAAATTGTGTGTTTGGCAAGATGGGATAACCCAGATTGTGGCTGAGAAGCTTGATAAGAATAACTTTCATGCTTGGAGGTTCAGGTTGACGAATTTCCTGTTGGAATTAGGGTTGCAGGAATGCACACCCAACTTCAAGAAGATGAGGAAGCTTGAGCACAACACTGTAGTGTATTATGAGTGCCAAAAATGAAAGATAACCAACCCTAAAAGATAATGGGCGTATATACAATGCACGGGGGAAAAAACCTCCTAGTGAGGGAAAAAGTGCCCCGGCGGTCCTAAGTGTGTTCACACACATCACTACTATAATATGGTAACAAATCCCCCCTGGAGTGATGCGGTGAACAAGAGCTAGCACTCATGTATAGGGAAGTGTCTAGCTATGTGGACGAATCCACAAAAGGGAGTAAGCCCAAAGCTTTGCGAAAAGCTTCGAACTTTTCACGAGGCAGAGCCTTTGTGAAAAGGTCTGCAAGGTTATCCTGTGTTGGCACATAAGCCAAACTGATCTCTCCTACAGAGAGTCTCTCCCTGACATAATGGTAGTGCACCTCAATGTGCTTCGTACGAGCATGGAACACTGGGTTCCGCGCAACTGCCAATGCGCTCTGACTGTCAGTGAAGATGGTGGTGGCAGATGGCTGCCCAACACCCAAATCAGCCATAAGGCGTCTGAGCCACACACACTCAACCGTAGCTGTGAAAGCTGCCCTGTACTCAGCTTCACAACTAGAAGTGGCCACAGTAGGCTGCTTCTTGCTCAACCATGATATGCATGAGCTTCCAAGCATGAAGCAAAAACCACTCGTGGACACGCGTGTGTCATAACAACCAGCCCAGTCAGAATCTGAAAAAACATGTAAATCTGGCGGCAATGATCCCCCCTTGGGATAAAACAACCCAAGATGCCGAGTACCACTCAAATAGCGAAAGATACGCTTCACTGCCTGCCAATGCTTAATGCCTGGGCTATGCATAAATCTGCTCACCTGTGAGACTGCAAACTGAATGTCTGGCCTCGTAATGCATACATAAATGAGGCAACCAACAGCTGTCTGATAGAGTGTGACATCAAAGTGATCTCCAGCATCATGAAGACTCAACTTCAAACCTGTCTCCATTGGAGTAGCAATAGGCTTGCAGTCTTCAAGGCCAAATCTCCGCAACAATGTTTCAATATACTTTGTCTGACACAAAGCAATACCTCCATCACACTGCTTAAATTGTATCCCCAAATAATGATGCAAATGCCCCAAATCTGACATCTCAAAAGAGGCATTCAAATCAGCCTTAAAATCAGCAATATGACTCTCATTTGGTCCTGTGAGCAGCATGTCATCGACATAGAGAGCAATGATTAGATGTACACCATCCACACGTTTAACATACAAAGTGCTTTCTGTTGGACTATTCTGAAACCCATGTGCAGTCAAATATGCATGTATTTTTTCATACCAAGCTCGTGGAGCTTGCTTTAAACCATATAAAGCCTTTTTTAACCTGCACACTTTGTTTTCCTGCCCTCTTTGAACAAAACCACGAGGCTGCGATACATACACCTCCTCATGCAAATCTCCATTTAAGAACGCAGTCTTTATGTCCAGCTGATGTACATTCCAACCATTATGAGCTGCTAATGCACAGATGCTACGAACAGTGGTCATACGACATGTGGGAGCAAAAGTCTCATCAAAATCAATGCCCTTCTCTTGAGCATAACCTTTTGCAACAAGCCGAGCCTTATGGCGATCCACTGTGCCATCAGGCTTACGCTTCAATTTGTATACCCACTTAGTGCCAATGGCCTTCTTGCCAGGGGGCAAGTCACATAAAGACCATGTACCATTCTTCATAATAGCATCGTATTCTGCTTGCATAGCAGCCATCCAATTTTCTGAACTTTGTGCCTCATCAAATGAAACAGGCTCACTTTCATCGCACATACTAGAAACAGCCAATGCATAACAATCTGACGCATAAGAGGCACCATGAGAGCCAGAACGAGTGCGACTAGACAAAGGGGCATCCAACTTGCTGTCACGCAAAGTCTGCACCAGCCATCTAGGCATATTCCTAGAGCCCTCAATCTCTTGTCTCTCATCCTCAAGTGCATCATGCACATCTGCATCAGATATAGGCTGATCTGTGCCATCATTTAAAACCTGCATAGGCTGAAAAACTGCCTCATGAGGTATTGCACTTGACTGTGCACCACTGAAAAGAGGCAACAATGTATCATAGACATCACGTGAGCTGATATCTGTCTCCTTAGTACATGAAACCAAGGGCTGAACTGCATCTTCCACAAATACAACATCACGGCTAACCAAAATGCGCTTTGTCTGTGGATGATACAAACGATAGCCTTTGCTCTCAGCACTATATCCAACAAAAATACATTTGACAGCTTTGTCATCCAATTTTCTGCGATGTTGCACAGGCACCAATGCATATGCCAGGCAACCAAAAACACGTAAATGGCCAACAGATGGCTTGCGGCTATGCCAAGCCTCATATGGAGTGACAACCTGTAATGCTTTGGTGGGACACCTGTTTAGTACATAAGTGGCACACATGACAGCCTCAAGCCAAAAACCATGTGGTAGACTTTGACTCTTAACCATACATCTTGCCATTTCCATGAGAGACCTGTTTTTTCTCTCAGCCACACCATTTTGCTGTGGTGTATACGGCACTGTACATTGGTGTTTTATCCCACGCTCAGCCAGAAATGCATTAAATTCTGAAGACATATACTCCCCCCCTCGATCTGAACGGAGGGTGCCCATCTTACTTTCTGACACATTTTCAGCCATAACCAAAAACTGTTTGAAGCACAAAAACACTTCGGACTTTGCCTTCAAAGGATATACCCATGCATGCCTGGTAAAATCATCAATGAAAGTCACGAAGTAAAGGTAGTTTCCAAATGATGGAGTTTGCATGGGACCACAAACATCACTGTGAACAAGCTGCAATCTGCGTTCAGCTCTCACTGATCCATCTTTGGGAAAGGAAGCACGCTGCATTTTACCCAATATGCAGCCCTCACAAACATGCTTGACAGGTGCCTCAAGCTTAGGCAAAGAAGACACCATTTCAGATTTCTGCAGGCGCAGCAAACTTGCAAAATTCAGATGACCAAAACGTGCATGCCACAGTTTTGCATCTGAAATAGCCTGCGTATCCATAACAGCACATGCCGAATCCTCTACACATTTGCCATCCATATTGAGCTTATACAGCCCTCGACATAGTGAACCAGATGCTACAATGATGTCACCACAAGAGAGATCATAAACAGTACATCTGTCATCCACAAATTTTACAACCAAACCTGTTTTGGCAAATGCGGAGACTGACAGCAGATTCTTTTTGATCCCTGGCACATACAATGCATCAAAAAGTGTGAAGGTGTTGCCATTTGCAACATTCAGCACAATCTGTCCAACTCCTTCAACGGGATAAGAGGAGTTATTGGCACAAGTGACAGTATTCCCTGTGGGAGCAGACTCAAGGAAAGTGAATAAACTGCGCTGCGAGGTGATATGCTTAGTGGCACCACTGTCAAAGTACCATACATCTGAATCTACTGCAGACATACATGTGTCATGCAAAGATGGGTCATAACTGCACTGCGCATTGAATGCCCATTCTGTATCTAGCACAACATTAGCAGATTCATTGTTAGAAGGAGAGGCATCTGCAACAGCCATACCAGCCTCTTTCTTCTTAGCCTCTTTCGCAGCCAGCTTAGGACACGCTTTGATGACATGATCATTTCCCTTACAGTACTTGCAAAATGTCTTCTGTTTGTCACCCTTCTTCTCATCTTTGTCTTCCTTCTTTGGTTGCGCAGCATTTGCAGATTTCTGCTTACTAGAAGAAAAGCCAGCTTTACCTTTCCCGCTTCTCTGACTAGCAACGAAAGCTTGATCTGCGACACGCATAATATTCCTGTTTTGCCTTGACTGGTCTTCTTGCAGCAAAACAGAAACTAACTCCTCAAATGATAAGGCATTGGGATTGCCTTTCATCATCAAGCGAAGAGTGGAAGCAAAACCCTGATAAGAATCTGGTAGACCATTCAAAACAGTCTGCACAAGTGAACTGTCTGACAGGATTTCATCTGCAGAAATGAGCTGCTCTTTGAAATCCTTGATCTTTGTCAAAAAGCTATCCATAGAATCACCTTCGTTCATATGCTCACTCTCCAACTGTTTTCGGAGATAAGCAACACGAGCCTCATTTCTTGCCTGATACAATGTGGCAAGTACATCCCAAGCATCCTTAGAAGTCCTGCAGGAGCGAATATGTGGGATAATGGTACGTTTGACAGACAGCGCAATCAAGGCATGAGCCTGCGCATCTCTACCATCCCAACGAATCTGCTCTGCTGAAAGTGGTGGTTCTCGAACAGCTGCTACAGCACTTGTGCCTGCACCATCATCAACAGTACCTGTTTCTGATGTGTTTGCAGCATTCCCAGCCACAATAGGACGTGCATCAATACCCTGCACAATGTTCCATAACCCCTTTGCTACCAATACATGTCGCATCATATATGCCCACAATGGATAGTTGGTGCCATCCAACTTATCCTCAGCAGCCAACATGCGGAATACATCATTGTTGTCAGCCATGGCCAATGACTGTACTACTAGATGTAAATGCTGTCTGTAAGAGGTAAACCTGTATAAAATCGACCTGTGCTATGTAGCACAGCCCAAAACAGACGAATGGGCACCTGTCCTGCAGATTTTAATCTTGACAGAAAATCTGCACAGTAGGACGATTTTGCCTGCGCAGTACTTGGAATGCAAAAACGGAGGGCGAAATGACTTCAGATCAAAATTCTGAAACGAACAAGCCCTACGGGCTTACCCACGGCATATACTAACCTGCAGACGCTCGTGAAACCTTGTTGCAATCGGAGGAGATGAAGCGGCAGGTGCCGGTGATGCTGCCCGGGAGGAGGAAGCCTGCTCTGATACCAATTGTTGGAATTAGGGTAGCAGGAATGCACACCCAACTTCAAGAAGATGAGGAAGCTTGAGCACAACACTGTAGTGTATTATGAGTGCCAAAAATGAAAGATAACCAACCCTAAAAGATAATGGGCGTATATACAATGCACGGGGGAAAAAACCTCCTAGTGAGGGAAAAAGTGCCCCGGCGGTCCTAAGTGTGTTCACACACATCACTACTATAATATGGTAACATTTCCTGATGGGAAAGGGCTATTGGGACTACATAGAAGGTGAGCATGAAGAGGCACCGGAGATACCGGACATAAATCCTACTGCTGCAGATGTGAAAGAGTTTAAAGACTGGAACCAAGGAGCCAAGAAAGTCATGTATTGGCTCTCCATTAGTATACAAGACACCATGATTGGGCACATTCAGGATGGCAAGTCCTCCAAGGAGGCGTGGGACACCTTGGTAAAGCTTTATGAAACAAATACCAAGGCACGTAAGATACAGTTGAAGAATGAACTTCATACTGTGGAGAAAAAGAGAATGTCTGTGAATGACTATGCGTTGAAGATAAAGGGTATTGTGGAATCCCTTGCATCTATTGGTGTGTCAGTAGATGAGGAGGCCGTGTGGACGCGGTCAATAATCAGAATTATGGATAGCAGCAGCAACAACAACAGTCCCAGAATCAACAACAACAACAACAACACGCAGGTGGAAGAGGCAAATTCAGAGGTAGGGAGAGTCAAAGAGGCCGTGGAAATTGGCAAAGGTAATATAATGATGCACGTGAATGCTATTAGTGTGGTAAGCCTGGACATGTGTAGGTAGAATGTTATAAGAAGCAGGCTGACATGCAAAATGGGAAAGTGTAGCAAAACAACTATGCATCCTCCTCAAGCAGAAATAATGAGGATAATGAAAGGTTGTTTGCAGCATGTTGTGAATGCCATGTCTGAAAATGTTGATGTAGCACAAAAAGATGATGTATGGTATGTGGATTCAGGTGCTTCAAACCACATGACAAGTCATGGGGAGTGGTTCAAGGAGATGAAAAACCCAGAAAGACGAGGTTTTGTGGAAACAGGGGATGACACTGCTCATCCAATTGCCCATGTTGGAGATGTGCCATTGTCTATGCAGGATGGCAAAGTGAAGTACCTTGCAGATGTACTTCACGTTTCGAACATAACAAAGAATCTGGTTTCAGTTGGCCAGATGATTGAGCAGGGTTTGCAGGTTCAGTTTAACCCTGATGGTTGTTATGTTGAAGCAAATCATCACATCAGGCATGGGGGCATTGATAGTTGCCAATGCATCTGCATACTTCTTTATCTCTTATACATAATCATGGTTACTCCTTCCTTTGCGCTTCACATTATAAATTTGTTGTCTCAACTGAGACTTACGACGAGCACTAGTATCTGTATCAAATAGATTTACCAATGTATCCCATGCATCCTTGGGATTCTCAGCATCATGTATATGTTTGAGTATAGCATTCGAGGTACATATAGACAAGTAATGCAAAACTTTGTATGCTCTTTGACCATTGCTTATGAGCTAC
>NC_141068.1:46701732-46735451 GCF_041138505.1 Cibotium barometz
TATAGCTTCACATTCAATGGTATGGAAGTATGTTTAAGGGCATGGTATTCCAGCTACAACATTTTACAGATACATGGGTCAATTTGAGAATGGTATATGAAGGTTAATGCACGGAAACAAGGGGATTATAAGAAAGGCATGGGATCACATTGAACTAGGAAGGGCAATAATTCGAGAATTCATACAAAATAGTTCTGAGAAGATGTCTCACAGGAGAGCAAGACCATGGTAGATGGTTCTAGGGATCCCAACTAGTGGACATTTTGAATGAGGTTAATATGATGATGAAGAATCTCAATAAAAAAGAATTGTTGACATCAACATTTGGGAGGATTTGGAATGCATAATTCCAGCATGTTAGCCTTGCCAAAACAAGTTAATTTCAAAGTGCACTATATTTAGTTGAATAAAGGATTAGCTGGGAGCCACAAACTGCTAAGATGAACATAATAGATTGATGCGTCAAAGAAAGGCCCACATGTTGCAAACAACTTAGTTGTAGAAATCTCTACTATTCTTGGAGATTGACCTCACAATTAAATCCTAATAAGTACTTACACATAATACATGATAAGATGGACTAAAAGAAAACAACGATCCTGAGATTGAAGGTGCATTCCAAGGAGACTGATAGGTCAACACAATTGCCAGTGTCACTAATGGGAATGATAACCCATGGACATAGACAAGGGCACTATGGACATTTTGCTATCAGCCTTATGGCCATATGATCAAAATTTCACAATAGGTTCTCTTGCCTTGTGTTTAAGAAACCTTGAGAGGTGTGATAGACATGAGTATGTAGATCTTTTCATTGATGGTATGCCCAGATCTACTAGTACATTGTTGAATGCCTTAAACTCTAAGGAAGGCTCTTGAACAGCATTACTTGCATGAGGGTGGATACATGGGTTCTTGTTCAACCACATTTAATGATGTTTGGATAGCAACATAATTGGTGTTGAACACAAATCCTAGTTCAAAATTCAAGAAGTTTCCAGAGAATTTTATGTTGCAATTAGACAGCTGTGCATCAGAGAGAATAAGAATCGGTATTTGTTTGCCTATCTACCATTGTTGGTTTTGCCAAAGGAGTATTTAAGATGGTATAGTTAGGATTTATGATGGTTGGTCATACACATAAGGATATTGATGCAATGTAGCAGGTTTTCTAAGAAGAGACTAAAGACTAGCCAAACATTCACCTTTCCACATTTAATGAAAATATTCAAGGATATCCAAGTATCTGCTCTAATCCCAACAATCTCATTGCAATGAAAAATAGCAGTGTTTCTAGCAACGAAATTGGCCCGACATCTATGTGCCCTTATAGTTATAAAAGTACTGCTATTTTCACTGCTAGACCCCCATTCTATTGTAGTGTTATGCAAACCCTCGGCAATCAAGTCCCCTATGAGCAATCATGCACCCTTGCCCTACTTGCCAGAAAACAACGGCCTGAGAAGGATCTAGCTCAAGACACTTGTAGAGCCACATGAGGTAAAATAGAATAATTAGGCTCACTACTTCAATCATGAAACCAAAAAATGTTTCGAGAGCCACCAAGTGAAGGAGACTTACACTAGCTGAAGGTGACTTACACCGAGTAAAGGTAGCTTACACCCAACTACCTGTAATGAAGGGGGCTTGGAATTAGACTCAAAGAGAGTCCATGGGCATAGATATGGCCGGGCAAGTATGGAGGCCCAACATTAATGAGTGTGAAAAGGTGGGCAAGTATATAAGTGAATATTGTAACTAGGGGCATAATATACTTTTACCAATGAAATCATACTTCTTGGAGCTTCATGCTTCTATGGCTATGGTGGTACTCCCTTGAGTGCATGTGTCACTCCATCTTGAGTGCATGTGGTACTCCATCACGAGTGCATGTGTTACTCCATTATGAGTGTAATCTTTCTTGCTTTCTTTTCCCCATCATTACAGTGGTATCAGAGCCTTGTCTTTGATTCAAGATTTCTGAAAATTTTTAAAAATTCTGCATTTTCTTGATTTTCTTGGAGTTTCTTGGGAATTTTCTTGATCTTCTTGATTTTGATTGATTTCTTGATCAAGAAATGGGACATGGGGAGTGTGGAATACTAGAATTCTCTTGGATTTTTGAATTGATAAAAGTTTTGAGGTCATGGGTGGCTAAGGACCAAATTCTGAGGCGGTCGCTCCAAAATTTGAAAGAAGGAACCAAATTTGGGGGAAAATTTTGCTAATCTTGATTAACTTTTCTTAATCAAAATGTTTATGATTTCTTCCTTCTCCACATGCTTGATTCTGAAGGAAAATAGGGCTTCTTCCTCTTGCCACATGGGGGAGTAGCATTGATTTAGGGTTTTGATAGTGCCTTCCAAGATCTCTCTAAGGAACCCTTCAATGGAGCTTCACGAGTTCTATTCATGGTGAAAAATCAGCTGATTTTTGCATCGATTTGAGGAGGTAGCACGACCGTTTTGTTTGATTAAGGGTTTACTTTTAAGAAAGTCGTGTTGTTTAGATGCTGATTTTGTCTGGATTCAACACTGAATCGCCATGATATGCTAGAGCAGTGGGCTGTGTAGCTGCGTTTGCCATTGCCTTGGTTGTAAGCTTAAACTTGTTTAAGCTTGGATTAAACATTGCAAGGCATAATGGACCATAAAGTACTTGAACTATTGCATTTTGATGTTTTTTTTAATGCACATGGTCGTGGAGAGTTAATCAGCCGTGTTGTTGCAGCTGTGCTTTATTACGTTTGCTACGTTTTCCATAGCTACGTTTTAATGCGCTTTACTATGTTTCCCATGCCTTGGGTGCAAGCTTAAACATGCTTGATTCTGGCTGAAGCATTGCAAAGCTTAAGCTTAGCTACAAAGCACTTCAATGGTTGCATTTACTGCATTTTTGTTGCCACATTTGCATAGTGTTTTGTTCCTGGTGTGATTACTGCATTTTTCTTGGGGGTGATTACTACATTTTCATGGCCTTGGATTAAACAAGAGCTTGCCTAGGCTTGGCTAAGAAGAGCCAAGCTTAAGCTTAGCAACAACAAGTGACTAAAAGGGGCTGCAAATCTATTGTATGGAAAGAAGAAAGATTCCGAGAGGAATGGTCCATTCAAGAGGTGTGGAAGGAGATGCTTACCAAGCTTTGATCATCCTCTTCATGTTTCAACCATCCCAAGTCTCAAGGTTTCAACATTCAAGCAATAATCATGGAGTAAGTCTCATTTTAAATGTTTAAATGCCATTGCTAAGAAGCTTCATTACAAGTGATATATGGGATGCTTATGGCTGCATTTTAAGTGCTTGGAATGCCATTACTTTGCCTACTTGCATACTAATTGCAATGGTGGGAATGCTCACAAGATTTAGAAGCTCTTGCATATCCATTACATCTACCAAGGATTTTTTGGATGCATCATATGAGCCATTGATTTGCTTAAGCATTAAGCAAACATCACTCCTTTGGTGTTCATTGAACCATTGGAGTCTACTTGCCATATGATTGATTGATTGATGCATTGATGAGGGCCATGGAGTAAAGGCAAAGGGATTGAAGTGATGCAAATCAGTGAGTTGTGCTTGTGAATTACATGATTTTGGATACTATGTGAATGTTGTTTTTGTGGTGATTGATGTGATGGAGCTACTTTGGATGAATGGGGAAAGCATGAGTACATGCTCTTTGTAATGATGAGATGAAATAGCATAAGTCATGCTAAAAACATTGTAAGTACTATCTTATCCTCTTGAAGCTACATCCACATACACTTCACTTGTAGAAGCCTTGCTCTCTTTTGATGGGGAAGGAGCACTTGTATACAACTCAAGGAATGGATTCGCAATTGGGATGCCTACTTTTGTGCATTTCCATGCAATGAGGGAGACAAAGTGAAGCAAGTGACATGCAAATTTGGAGGCAAACTTAGACAAGGGTGGCTGCAAGTAATGCATGAGTAAAAATGGGATTTGGAAAATTTAGCCTATGAAGTGGTACAAAACTTTGTGACTATTCGAGAGCAATGGAGCTTTAGGGAAAAATGCATGCCATTATTACATGTGGATTCATTGCCTAAGTATGCCGAGGAATATTGGTACCTTTCCTTCTTTGTGCCTAACATTGAGGAGAAGGAGATCATAGGTGGATTTGTGCAAAAATTAGGCAAGGAGTTTATGCAAGCGGTCCAATGCATCATGGATATTGACAATGACATTGCTCTTAATGAGATCATTTTGTTAGTGGAGCTCTTCCACAAGCCTACCTCGTTTATACATGGGATTTCTACTAGAAGTTCACTTCTGTCCACATCTCTTATTGGAAGCCATTACTATGGGAATACTTCAAGTGATGAAGGCGATGCTAATGATTTATGTCAAGTGGCTTCAATGCATGTATGGATGGCTAAAAATGAACCAGTGGACAACCATGAAGATGCAAGTGTTGATGGGGAAGATGAAGAACAAATGCATGGATCTCTTCTTGGAGAGAAGAGATCCATACAATTCTCTTCTTGGAGAGAATTGTAATGAAGAGCAAATTCATGGATCTCTTCTTGGAGAGAATTGTATGGATAAAGATGAATGCAATGAAACTCTTCTTGATGAAGGAGACAACTCTTACAAAGATCTTCATGGTGTTGCATTGCATGAGGGATTTGTGGTTGCTGACCATGAAGATGTGGCATATGATGTGGATTCACAAAATGATGGTGTGGATGAAAGTAATAATGTGGTTGATTGTGATTCTTATGATGACATTTATGAGGAAAATGTTTTGGGTAATGATGATGATGATGATGCTTTGGTTTATGGAAGTGATTCATGGGTGGACTTTGATGGGCGGATCATTGGTTGGTGATGACACTTCCAACCATGATGTTTCATACCCATTTGATCTCGATATACATGGAAAGATGCTTGATGTGGATTCATTTCCATATGATCTGGGTGGACAGCATGCATTGCCACTTGAAAACGGATGGATTTCCATATGACCCAGGTGGATACTATGCATTGCCATTTGAAGCGGATGGGTTTCCTTTTGAATTGGGAAATTTTGGAAGTCAACCTTATTGATGGAGACTTGGTGTGGGTAACCTATTACCTTATGCTTAAGTCTTCATGAAATAAGTACAGCTGTATGGTGTCTTTGGATAGCTATATGCATGGAATGGGATGATGGCATGAAAGGTGTAATTGCTGCAAATTTACTGTATGGACAGCCATGGCCATTGGTGTACTTCACCACTCATTAATCAATGCTCAACAAGACTCCGTGGGGTGGATATCATAGAGAGCAGTTCATATGTACATCAAATATGTGGACAGCTCTATGTGGAGTTATTTTGTGTGAGGCACTTTTGGAGTTGTAACAAATGTACTTCCGCATTCATGAGGGAAGTTAAGAAGATCCCCAATAGCCCATACATTGCTCCATACATGGTTTTGAGGATGAAACCTTTGGGTGGGCATGGTTTGTAATGAAGGGGGCTTGGAATTAGACTCAAAAGAGAGCCTATGGGCATAGATATGGCCGGGCAAGTATGGAGGCCCAACATTAATGAGTATGAAAAGGTGGGCAAGTATATAAGTTAATATTGTAACTAGGGGCATGATATACTTTTACCAATGAAATCATACTTCTTGGAGCTTCATGCTTCTATGGCTATGGTGGTACTCCCTTGAGTGCATGTGGTAATCCATCTTGAGTGCAATATTTCTTGCTTTCTTCTCCCCATCATTACACTACCTATTTCCATCTTGGGCCTATAAGTCCAAACCTCTCCATCTCTTAAATGGGCAAGTGAGCCATAAAATGCAGCTTAGTTTCATAGTGGGGCTTACATGATCAATGGGTCCCCATTGCCAACCTAAGAATGCCCTAGCTCACAACATAGCATGCCTTCCCACCTACCAAGAGGTTATTGAGAGCTTATTCCCATTTTAAGCCTACTAATTCTAAACCTCACAAATCTCTCCATCTCTAAAATGAGAAAGTGGTGCTATACAAGTCTCGCTTAGCTTCTTAGTGGGAATTTATAAGAAGGCTTTGTATAAGGGGTACATGATTCAGAATGTTTTTCTTAGTAAGAACTTGTATCCACATGAATGTTTTTCAGAATGTTTTTCTTAGTAAGAACTTGTATCCACATGAAGCTCATCATCAAGTGCCTACCACTATAATCCTCGCACACGCTGCTGGTCCATTTGGTTGAAAGGCATGATTGTGCAAAAGCCTAAAAAATGTCTCAATACATTGAACCAAACTAGTCAGAGCTGCTAAGATGATATGAAAGTTTGGGGGAAAATGTTTATGATTTTTTCCATACCAACGTTGATTGGTCGGGCTGCTCTCCGATATGCAGGCATGGGCAACGAGCATAGATATATAGCCATTGTCACCATTTGGTCCATCTCCATTTTTGGAGCCATTTCTATAGACTATCACTTCATAGAGTAGTCGAATTTGTACCCTGTTCACATGTGGCTAGGCCAATGCCCCATGTGAAAGGGTCAGTCATTTGGTGTCACATGGACGGGAACTAGTTGTGTGCCACCCGTGTATGACCAATATTGTGCCATATGGACGGGAGCCTATTTGTTGCCTCCCATGTATGACCAGGATTGCATCTTATCCATGGGATTGTCACTCCATGGTAGGACTGATATTTGTGTCAACCTTGTCTATGGGATTATCACTCCATAGGAAGGCCCATTTCCAAGACTTGTGTTTTGCCTATGGGACTATCACTCCATATAGGAAAACCAGGACTTCACATTTCTGTTACGCCAGTTTTGTGCCCGATAAGAAATCTTTGTAACAAGTTTCATGAAAGGGAGATTTCGTCCATTACATGTGCACATGCATTTATCTTTGTATGCATAAACTTGTTTTCACATGACTTGTTCTCATGTGTTTGCCTACTATGTTGTGCCAGTATACTGGACGGGGACGCCCCCAATGTACCATGGGTGTACTATTTGCTGATGAGTTAGTGTTGTGGCGTATGAACAAGTGGTAAGTATTACCCTTTTTGGCCTTTCAAATATAAAATCCATTAAGTAATGCCAACCTTAATAATTATAACGTTGGGTGTTCACATTGGCTGGACATTTTCTCTAATGTGTGTGCCCAACATTATTAATAACATCTATAGTTATTATTGCATGAAGTCATTCTTCTTCCCCCACATGTGGATGGTTAGTGGTAGTGTGAATGAAGGAAAGTACCTGATTGCATTTGCTTGTACCTGCCTCTGATTTTGTAGAGCCAGCACTCGCCTCTGTCTACCATCTTGTACCCCCCTTTGTTTAGCCTGTACCTGTTGTACTTGTTATACCCTGTTGTACCTACTGTACCTGACTATACCTGTTATACCTATTGTACCTGACTATACCTATTGTATTGATTGTACCTACTCTACCAACAACTGTACTTGCTATACTTGTTGTACCAACATGTACTTGCTATACTAGCATATACCAGCTTGTACCCGACTGTACCTATTGATGTACTTGCTGTTGGGGTACCCAATTGTACCTACAGTTGTACCAGCTACTGTCCAACATCTATTGTTGCCAGGATCTGCCTACAATTTGGGAGTGTAATAAATAGGGAATGAGCTTCTCTCCTGGGAATTAAATTTGAATATTTGTCAGGTATTTATCTTTGTATTTTTTAGATTCAGTAATTATTAAAATTAAATGTTGTTTGAACAAGTTTTGTCAAGAAAAATATCACACCCTGTTGTCATTATAGGAATTTTTTGGACCCAAAAAGGGCCTCCTATAAGGATTCCTAATTTTAAGGGATTAGAGCTTAAAAAGCTAGGCTTAAGGGAGAAAAAGGCTATGATGATCCCTATTTTTGCCTTGCCACATCAGCCATACCCCCTAGTTTCACTTTTTACAGGGAATATTCTCATACTCTCTCTCTCTCTTACTTTTTGACTTTTCTCATACTTTCTCTCTTACTTTTTGAATTTTTAATCTTCACTCTCTACAAATTGAATCTTTCTTATCAGTTTGAAATCTCCTTTCTCATTAACTCCCACCATATCTCCCTTCCACATTAGCAAAACATTCTCGTATTTAGGAAAAAGTGAAAATTTTTATTTTTTTTTGATTTTTTTATATTTTGAGGTGGAAAAAACACCACCCAATCAATATGTATGAATTTTTTATCTTCACTCTCTACAAATTGAATCTTTCTTTGTCAGTTTGAAATCTCCTTTCTCATTAACTCCCACCATATCTCCCTTCCACATCAGCAAAACATTCTCGTATTTAGGTGGGCCCCAAAAAGTGATTTTTTTTATTTTTATTTTTTTTACATTTTGAGGTGGAAAAAACACTACCCAACCAATATGTATGATGAAAATATTTTTTCCCTCCAAAAAGCTTGTAATTCAAGGGTCACATCAAAAGCCTATCAGGAGCTAGTACATCCATAACTAACCCACAACCCTATAAACATAACTAACTGTCAGGAACCACTACATCCATGAGATCCCAAAATTGTGGGGACCCCAAAAATTATTATTTTTTAAATTTTCTCATAAATGTAATTTATTGATGAAAAACTCCATGTTAGTATATTTGTATATCAAAAATATCATTTTCTACTTAGAAAAACGAATTTGTGTTAAACTTCCAACAACAAAGTTTTAACAGTCTCTCTCTCTCTCTCTCTCTCTCTCTCTCTCTCTCTCTCTCAGGATCTCTCTGCTTTAGCTTCTTCCTCTGCTTAGCTATGGAGCCTTTGCAAGCTATGTGTGTAGCCCCTTGTGAAGGTAGAAAACGGAAGGTTGATTTACACATTCGTATTCCTGAAGAGTATGGCAGCTCTAAAAAAATCCATCCTACTGCTACACAATCTGTCCAAGCTCGTAGGATAGCTAAGGAGAAAAATGTAGATCTTTGGGTTGATGGGCATCTCTATCTAATTGACCCTCCATTAAGAGCAAACCCTCCTTTCCGCGATTTATCATCTTTTTGGCTTGTTAGGATACTGCAGAAGATTGACTACAAGTGGAGCTTGGCAAACCCATATTCTCCAATCTCAATTGCAAGCATCAGAATAAATCAAGAAATCAAGTTTTATCAGAGGAACACTGAGTTGCTAATAAGAAGAGCCCCTTTCGCTCGCACAGTGAAGGAGATTCTTCAACGATATAGAACGGAGTTCCGTGTACAGGGGATTGCCCTTGAAGCATTGCAAGAAGCCTCCGAGGCTTACCTTGTTGGGCTTTTTGAAGACACCAACCTCCTTGCAATACATGCAAAGAGGATTACCATATCTGCCAAGGACATGTAACTAGCTCGGCACATTCGAGGTGAGTGAGACACGATCTAGAGATCTTAGATGTTAACCTTCTTTTTGAAGCAACTCTTTTGTTTCAAACCCCCCTTTGTAACAAGCCTATCTCGCTCTAAAATGTTTGTATAAAGCAACATATTTGTTTAGTGGTTGAAAACTATTAAAAACATCAGATTCAACTACTAACAAATTTGAAAAATATCTAATGCACTTGACTAAAATGTTTGTATAAAGCAACATATTTGTTTAGTGGTTAAAAACTATTAAAAACATGAGATTCAACTACTACCAAAATATCATCACCATAAAATTATTTACAAATAACCAATTTGAAAAAAAAAATCTAATGACCCAGAGGTGCACTGAAAGGCGTTGCTTTTGAAGATGATTATTAGAGGGTTTCTTTTAACATTGAGCTATGGAAAGAATTTCTCATATATCAGGTTACGAGTTATACTCCGATTAGGGGAGGTGACTAGATATACATCCCATATTTTATCTTCTCAAAGACAGAGCATTGGTCCCCCCATCCTCCCCCTTGGCTAGATCCCTTCTTCAAGCTTGAGATTACATGAGGAAATTCTTGGTCCACATATCCTCGTAGAGCTAAGGAGGATAACTGACAACCCATTATGTGGAATGACTTGATCTTGGATGAGTATAGTAGACCTCTAACTGACAACCCATTATGTGGAATGACCTTATCTTGCATGTAAACACATATCTTGCATGTAAACACATATCTGCACAAGGGCTACAGAAAAATGAGCACATGATTATTCACTAGCCAACTAAGTTATGTGCTAGGGATCTCTTGTTCATACTCAGCCAGCCTCAACTCATCAAACTAGTAGTGTCTGCGTGAATATTTTAGCATTTTTGTAATCTTTTTTAGGTTTTTTGTACGTGGTTTATTACCATGCCTCTTTGAATACAAGGGCTGCAGAAGAATCAGCACATGATTATTCACTAGCCAACTTTATGTACTAGGGATCTCTCATTCATACTTAGCCAGCCTCAGCTCATCAAACTAGCAGTGTCTGCGTGAAGAGTTTAGTATTTTTGTAATCTTATTTTGGCTTTTTGTACGTGGTTTATTACCATGCCTCTTTGAATACATGTCTCTTATTGGTATGTTTGTAATATTCTTTTGGTTTTTTGTAAACGGTTTATTACCATGCCTCTTTGAATACATGTCTACGCTTATTTCAACGTATGGACAATTTTGCTAATAGAAAATCAAACTAATTAGCTGTCTCCAATTGAGGAAGATGTATGCTCCATTCTATCAATGACTCAGTCAATAATTAGCTCTATTGCACTTGGGCAACAACAAAGGGTTTGTGTGGATTTTCAACTAATCTCGACCCCATGGATTCTTCAACCATCGTTAATAGATAAACAAGATATAAATTAAAGACTGTAAATTTATAACTCCCCTTCCTAAAGCTACATCTCTTTACTTAATGTGATGAAACAAAGTAAAGAACATTTTCTCCTTTTATAAGGTTGTCTTGACACCCACAATTACTTCCTAGTGGTCATACTGGTCCTATATTCTTATTCATATTATTCAAAGAAGATTAAGTGTCCTAGTGGTCCTAGTGGTCCTTTTCAATGAAGAATTATTCTAGTGCCTAGTGGTCCTAGTGGTCCTTTTCAATGAAGAATTATTCTAGTGCTCCTTTTTTAATGCATGCCCTTTGTCCTTTTCAATACTTGCTCTTGTGGTCTTAGTGGTCCTTTTCAATGAAGAATTATTCTAGTGCCTATTGCTCCCTTTTCAATGCATGCCCTTTGTCCTTTTCAATAAGTTGTATACAAATCTACCAAAAATCTCTAAATTTTTAACATCTAATCTAAAAATCATTGAAATTAAAGACTCACAAAATAATAATTCTCTTGACCAAAACAATTCAACACTCACCACATAATGGGGCACCTTTGCATATAGAGTCATACCTTTTGGCATGACAAATGCTCTTGCAATGTTTCAACTAGATATGCATGGGGAAGAGATTCATGTGAGAGCTAACAGATGTAGGAATTTAAGCTCCACCTTTTCTTTGTGATTTTTGGTCTCAAAGTACTTCCCAACCAATTATTAGTCATAGATGACACCTCAAAAAGGAGAATAATTAGTTTATGATTCATACCAAAGGGATTGTTTAACAAGCAGCTTGCCTACCTCCCATTTGTATATGACTGACCCGACTCGGGCATAGAAACAGATCCCATGAATGATAGAGAGAGAGAGAGAGAGAGAGAGAGAGAGAGAGAGAGAGAGAGAGAGAGAGAGAGAGAGAGAGAGAGAGAGTAGCTATGATAATCAAGAAAGAGAATTAGAATAAGCCAAGCAATCTGTACACACACACACACACACATAGAGAAGAATCCGCAAACAAGTAATGCATACAAGCACTAGCACTCTAGATTCAAGAAAGAATGCACCCCCCCCCCCCCAAACACACACACATAGATGAAGTAAGAAAACAAAAGAATACTTGAATAGAAGTATGCATAGCAAGTAATGAATCAAGTACACACACATAAAGTCCATTCAAGAATGCAAGAAAACTAGAGCATACACATATATTATTGAAAGTAATAAGGAAGAGTAGACGTAGAGAGAAAGCACAATCTACCATTATATCTCCAAATATTTTTGAATTATCCAAAGTGTAGAATAGTGAATTCATAAAATGAAATGTGGTATTTATACCTAGGGTTTGTCCACGCTGATTCACATTTGGGTGTCCAAATCTAGAAATAGGAAACCCAGGCATAATTAGAGAGAAAAACTAATACAAGGGCTTTCAGAGATACAAGTGGTAACTCTATTTAAGCCCAATAAGAGATAATCACACATTCCAAATTTTTTGCAAGGGTTCAAGAACTAAGTTGGGAAAAATTTGGGGTGTTGTCTGCATAGCTTCTATAAGTGTTGGTGGTTATCATCCACCCTTCCTAAACTTGCAAAGACCATTATCCTTGGGCATGTTGTCTTTGTTGCTATGCTTGCCTTTGATAAGTATGTCTCTTGTTGTCATGGAAAGCAAGGATGGGTCTTCTTTGTTTTCCAAATGGTTCTTGCTCTAGCCCTTGGCCTTGTTGCTTTCTTTATAGTTACCTCATTGCTTGAGAGATGGAGTCATGCCTTTGAGATTGATCTTTAGTACGAGTGTTACGGATTGTTTTAGATGATTGTCTAATGCTTCAACCATATTTGTTGGAGTGATGAGGTGTATTTTTTGAAGAGTAGTAGTAGCTTTTTCCAAATAGAAATAAGTTGAGGATGAAAGCAACTCCCAACACCTACATGAAATGCACTAGCAGATATAAAAGTCTTACGTAGAAGACATGTAATTGTTCCACTATGCTCAATCTTGTTAAAATATTTTTGAATTGTTCTGTATATACTCCTTGTGTTTCAATTATAATCTCATATGTCCTCTTCTTCTTTTTTTTTTCCCGACAACAAAGAATTTTAGAAGTTGGCTACTTTGTTTCTGGGGACAAAGAGTGTTGTGGCTATTTTGTAGCTTTCTTCATTTGTTTTCTTATGCACTTTTTTTTGCTTTGTCATTTTGATTTTGTGTGGTAGCATGGTAGAAGGACCGATTTTGCATAAATGATGAAGTCTAGCATACCTTTGTATGCCTTTTTTGTGTGGGGTGGCATATCTTATATGACATCTTAGGGCCCATGCCAGGGCAAGAACCTAGCAGTCCTTGTCAGCATGCCAACTACACATGTGCATATCTTGCCCAAGATCTAAGCTACCCATGTAAGTAGGTAAGTTCACTCCTTGATCAAACACATAGAAGCATGCCATGGTGGAA
Source organism: Cibotium barometz (assembly GCF_041138505.1). Taxonomy (NCBI): domain Eukaryota; kingdom Viridiplantae; phylum Streptophyta; class Polypodiopsida; order Cyatheales; family Cibotiaceae; genus Cibotium; species Cibotium barometz. Next base: position 46,714,887 of record NC_141068.1, read on the forward strand.
GCTATGTAAGAATTCTCATATCTTGTATGAGATCTTTGATTAATAAACCTAGATTCTTACCATTCTAATATCTTGTATGAGATCTTTAATCAATAAACCCACATTATATGCATTTAAAAAATGTTAAAATGTAATATCAAACAAGATCCCAAGAAAAAACACAGAGGAGTTGTGCCCCAACTTTGGTTAGGCAGCAGTAGTGTTAGCTTTTCAGGCGTCTTTTGAATAGACTTTGGAATCCATTTCCTTTGTTGTTGGATCGCTCGTGGTTTCTTTGGTGTTATATTTAGCCGTGTCTTGACACCCTTGTTTCTATTCTTTGGTAGCCATACTTGTTGTGCAGTAGGAGATGACTCTTTTCTTGGTAATTGGGTTAGCTATTTCTTTTGATAGTTGTTGTTTCGCTTTGGTGGTGTTGGCTTTCAGGTTGATGGGTTTGTAGCTTTTGGAATGCAGATCTATCGAATGGACTTCTTTGGTTTGTGAGCTTTCTTTTGACCTTTAGATGGATGTCTATTTTAATAATGCTTCCTTTTTAATGGACCTTTCTTTGGCAGCTTCCTTCTCGATGCATCCTTTGTGACATCTGTCTCTATAAGAGTTAGCTTTTTTGGCACCCAAAGGAGAGTGTTGCCTTCACAATAGCCTTGAGCTATCAGTGTTGCCTTTGAAATCGACATAGCTTTGCAGTGGATTTGTGAGCTTTGGAGGGAGGGTGGATGTTTTTGCTTTGTGTGTTCACCTTTGGAGTTGATGAAGTGGTGGCTAGTATATGCATCCATTCTAGAGGATCAATAGGATTCTCAGGAAAAGGTTGCGGTATATAGTCATCATCCAATGTACTTCACTCTCTATTTTGGATATTTTCTTCCAGTATATCATGACTTAACCACTACTACTTCCTTGCTCAGTGGTCTACCCTCTGAGTGGAATGCCTTCTACTGGGGATAACCCTTCTTTTGCAGGATTACCAACACCTCTTTCCAAAGTTCTAGCTTGACCTTCAGAAAAGTCTGCCACCAATGGTAGAGTCCTTGTTATAGGAGCTGACAAAATCCCTTGCAAATTCCAAGTGTCTCTCTTTTGTGGTGCCAATTGTTGTTGCGACAGTGGGCAAAGGCATCACTTTGGTTCTAGCCTCATTCTATCCTAAAAATAATGGCAATATCACCAACGTATTTTTCTCACTCTCGCTAGAGACTTCGTTCTGAGACTCTATATAGCAATATGAATCTGGGCTTCTGCTTGTGATTTTTCTATGAAATCAACTATGGAGATGGGAGCTGATTCTTCTGAAAATTTCTCATCATCCTTTTAGCCTCCTTTCACCTCGTCCCAAATTTTGTTTGCTACTTAGTCACTTCTAGTGCTAGAATCTGAGTCTCAAGGTTCCTGCTCAAGGGTTGCCCTTCGCTGTGTGTATAGACTCGTTAGAATCTGGTACTATCTCTAGAAATTTTATTTCCTCCATCAACATCCTTTGGTATCGTCTGCAAAAAGTAGGTTGTATCCCCACTGGCCATCTTACAAATTTAGGTGGAGGACCCTCTAGCATAGTTTTGGGTATCCCAAATCAATGCATGATGCAAAAAAGTCTATCTTTTCCTGCGATGGATCCGGATACTCTAATAACTTCTTTGGGAACGGTTTATCTACTATCAGACGACTTTCAAATGCCTTCAAAAGTGCGTCTAGCATCTCATTCAGCTTGTCTACAATCACTGAGCCACCTTCGCTAACTTGAAATAGAAACTTGCTCTGGTTTTTGTTGTGGCTCAAGTTCTGGTCCTTTTTGAGATTGTTCGGCCTCAATAGGAGGTTTGACAATAAACACTCTCTGCACTCCATCTCATGTTTCTAGCACAATGGATTCCCATGACCCTTTTTGAGGTCATTCCGCCTCAATAGGAGGTTTGACAATAAACACTCTATGCACTCCATCTCATGACCCTTTTTGAGGTCATTCCGCCTCAATAGGAGGTTTGACAATAAACACTCTATGCACTCCATCTCATGTTTCTAGCACAATGGATTCCCATGACCCACAATGGATTCCCATGACCCTGACTCCTAAGTGTCAGTTCCACTCGTGTTTCCTTGCTCTTTTCTTTGATTTTCTTCTTCCACAACACTTTTGCCTCCTAGGCTTTTGCTTTGCTTTTGGAGATAGTTCTTGAAGCACTGGCTCTTCATTAGAGTCTATCAGCGGCGGTTGGTCAACAACCTTTCTAGCCTAGGCTGCTCTAGTAGTCACTACTCTGAGAGAAACTAGATCACTCTCATTCTCTGATGTGCTAGGTGAGGGGATGGCATCAACATAGTTTAAGGTTGTTTTCCCTTTTCCGACATCATCTCTAGGCCTATTTGGACAATGTTTGCCTAAATGATCTATTCTACAACCCACAAAAAATCTAGGGATGCTCAGCCAATTAGAACTACTAGTTTGGGCTTTCTCTTTTGGCTCAAAAGGGAAATCTTTTGCACGCAAACATGACATCAAGGTAGCAAAGTATATTCTTAGGACTTAGCCCTTAGACTCAAGACTTGCAACCATGCTTCTCTTGCCAAGCCTAACAATGCCCACACACAAAATTAAGGCACATATAATATATCATCATCTTTGGAATCCTCACTCTCTCCTTTATCCTCCATGATTGAAAAGTAAGAAACCCAAGAGAGACACAGAGAGAGATCAGTTGTGCGCCAAGAAAGAGAGAAAGATAGAAACGTGTGCATGAGAGATACAGGCAAAGGAGGAGTTGCAACCACGCCAACCTCCCAAACATCCACAAGACTCTCAACTCCTCACTTGTCTTGATATTTTATTGAATTTCAAAAGGTTTGATTAAATTTTTAGACTAAGGTTCATGATATCTTTATTTTGTCACATATAAACCTCCCACACATTCCACAACTCTCCACTTCTCTCTTTTCTTGATATTTTATTGAATTTCAAAAGGTTTGATTGCATTTTCAGACTAAGGTTCATGAGATCTTTATTTTGCAACATGTAAAACTAGAAAATTATCCTTAGACCTTCCAAAACATGAGTACACACACACACACACACACACACACACACACACACACACACACACACACACACACACACACACACACTAAGGCCATGGTATTGATTTATATAAGAACCCACTATTATTTCCCTACATTTTACAATGGTTTTTAAAATGAAAAGCACGTCAAATTACAAATGTATTTAGCCAAATTGCTAAACTGTTTTCCACATAATACCCAAAATTGTGTCAAACATTGCAAAAATTATGGGACTAACATTCCTCCTCCACTTAACTTGCGAACGTCATTGGGGGCATTGAAAACAATTCTTTACCTTTTGGAATTAGCTCCTCAAACATGTCAATGAAGAATCAACTTGGCTTGCGAACGCCATCATGACAATTGAGAAAAAATATTTGCCTTTTGAAATTAGCACCTCAAAAATGTCCATGAAGAATCCACAATCACAAACACTTCCCTTCTCTTCACATTGGACCACCTCAATCAGTGTACCCGTCCAAGAACTCCAACACTTCTCCCTGTGCGCTTCGCAACTCAACTCCAACTCTTTCATCTTTGACATGTCTAAAATGTTTATCAATTTGACTTGAAAAGAGTAAGGCAAAACACCCCTCCAAGCACCCATGATAAATGCCCACACCTTCGGCAAATAAAAACATGAAAACATCATCATAAATCTCTTCAAACCATGGGAAAACCCACAGTAAACATCCCATCAAAAGATTGATCTTTTTAAAACACTCTCACAAAAAAGATCCATCATGAAGAACTCTTCCCCCGATTTATAGAGGGTAGAGGTGTGAATTTTTTATCATTTTAAAAGGAAAGAGTGGGTTTTATTATTACCAAAAAACCTAATACTACAAGTGCTTATTGTAATTTTCGTGTGGAATCTAGGTGAGGAAACACATATATTGAAGTTGTGGCAAAATGGTGGTGGGGGCATTTGAATATTATCTTATGGAATACCCTTCACATTTAGAAAAGGAAGTTGTAATAAAGTAATAAGGCTATTAAAACCTTATCTTCCTCTTCTCTACTTCACCATCGAGCACTACAAGGAAAAGCGACCATAGGCACGTTTTTAGATGCGTTTTGACAACGTGCTTTAAAATGTTATGGGCGCATTTATAATTGCATCTAAAATCACGTCTACAGACACGCGTCTATGTGCGTGTCTATTTTGGCATCTATATATGCATTTATAATAATATAGACACGCATATAGACGCATATATAGAATCCAAAATAGATGCCTTTATAGCCTCTATTATAAACGCATATATAGACACAGATATAGACGCGCTTATGGATGCACTCTGGAATTTAAAAAATTTCCAAAGAGCTGCCTGTGCAGATGTACAGCTGTATTTTCTGCACAGGCATCTCTCTGGTTTAAGGTTTTTCTTACTTGTACATAGACGAATCAAGATCAACAAAGATATTAATATAAAAACTTACATTAAAGATAGATATGCACAGAAAGAACACACTTGATTAAATTACATTTTATATGCAAAACTTTCTCTATACATGATCGTAGCCACATAAGGCTTGAATAAAAACATAAATACATAAAGAAGATGAAAAATTTCATCTTATATTCAAGAAATTATCCATACATGGTGGTAGCCACATGAGGCTTTAAAAAGAAATATAGTTGCATAAACCAAAACTATACATGAAGAAAAACTACAAGGAAAACTACTCGGAGGAGTCATCACTCTCCGAGTCATCTTGTCCTCCTTCTTGTCCACCTTGTGCCTACACAAAGTGAGGATATATATAAATAAAAATAGAAAGTATTATAAAGGCCTACACAATCATCCACTAGGCTCTTCCTTTGTTGCTTAAAATGTATAAAGCAGTCTTTATAGTGTGCAAAAATTACTTGGCGCAAGTAGTTTACCACCTCCTTCCCACGAGAGTCATCAACTATGCCGCCCGCATCTGTGATATCATAATATGATATATCACCATGATGTGGTGGACTATGAAGAACTATCCCCACCCCCAAAGCACTGCCCTAGGCATCCTCTATCTCCTCTACCTCCACTCTCAGTGCTAGTGCGGCGTGAGGTATGACCGCCACTATCTCCACAACTATCCTCCCTACGACGACGGCTGCTACTCTCATGAGAGTCATGATGATTGAGGTGTCACATCTCCTGAAGGTGCAGGTGTAGGAGTGCTATAGCACTAACTGGGGCTGACGGATAAGGGGTGAATGTAAAGGCAGGTGAAGTGCCTAGCCAGGGTAAAGTGCCTGGCAAGGGACTCTGTTGTTTGGCGGACGTGATGGTAAAGGGGTGCCTGCTGCATAGGCTACCAACTGCTCTGGGGTGGTATTATAGCCAAAGATTCCCTCTACCTCCCTAGCAAACTGTCGTTGTTGAGACTCGATGAGAGCCTCAACCTTTGGGTCTATGGGACAAGAGGACGAGGACCCAGGCCACATCTATACTACAAACAAAGAAAATATTAAAAAAATATTATGAAATGAAGACTTCCTGGATCTTTAAGTCAATTGACCCTAGGAATCATCTCATTAAGAAAGCATGTAAGCCATTATGTAAGTCGAGAATCATCTCATTCCCGGCACTATGCATTATGCAAGCCTTATGCAAGCCGTTATGCAAGCCTTGTATAAAGCATTATGCGTTAGGCCTTATGCATAAAGCTTATACATAAGGCCTTAAGCATGAGGCCTTATGCATAAAGCACTATGCATAAAGCTTATGCATGAGGCTTATGCATAAAGCACTATGCGCATAAGGTCTTAAGCATGAGGCCTTATGGATAAAGCTTTATGCATAAGGCTTATGCATAAAGCTATGCATGAGGCCTTATGCATAAAGCTTTTGCATGAGGCCTTAAAGCTTAACATGAGGCTTATGCATAAAGCTTAAGGTAGCAAAATATATGCTTAGATCTTAGCCCCTCACCATGAAACCTGCAAATTTGCTCTCTTACCAAGAAAAACAACCCATTCACTCACAAAGAACTTGGCACATAGAAAATATCATCTTCCTCACCATCCTCACTGTCATCTTCTTCTACAATAGCTAATTTTGCAAGAAATAACAAGAAAAAAGAAAGAAAAGAGAGAGAGTTTTGCCAAAATGAGAGAAAGAAAAGTGGAAGAAGCATGCACATAAGGATTCGTGCATAACTTCCTCAACCAGCTCCCCTCTTTTCCTTTTCTTGATATTACAAACAATTTGAGTACATCTTTGGCCTAAGGTTCAAAGACCTTTCATTTTTTTCAACATAAAGAACTAAAAAGTATCCCATAACCTTCCAAAAGTTAGGAAAACTCACACACAAATAATATTCGACCATGGCTTTTAAATGTTATATAGACCCACGCTGTCAATTTCTAATGGATTTTACTTTGCAAAGCTCATCAAATAAACTTTTGAATAGCCAAAATGCTATAAATGTGCCGATGTAGACCATAAAAATGTGCCAAATAATGCACAAGAATAGGGATTATAATTCCTCCTCCACTTAAATGTGAAGTGTCCTTGTTGCGAACACTTTGAAAAAGAACCTTCTGCCTTGGAATAAGCACCTCAAACATGTTGATGAAGAAACCACATCTCAAACACTCCACAATCTTCAAACTCTAACATGGGACCACCTCAATCGGTACCCGTCCCAAAACACCACACTTCTTCTCACAAACTTCACTTCTTCTTCACATCAAAACCTCATATATATTTTGCCATTTTGACTTGAAAAGAACAAGGCAAAAAACCTCCCCAAATGAGCACAAAAGTGCTGAAACCTTTGGTAAAGAAAAAATGAGAACCTCCATCTATAAAGCTTATCAAACAAACCATGAGTTGAACCATGGTTGAAATTTCCCTAAAAGGTTAGTCATGAAGTACACCCTCACAAAAGATAGGCTTGAAATGCTCCACCCTAGGTAAATATGTGTGTGGGTCCAAATTTAGAATAGGAAAGAGGTTTTATTAATGTGGAAAAGAAAAACCTAAACTAATATGGGTTCTTGTGATGGTGGTTTCATACCCATGTGGTGAGGGCTTGTTTGAGGTAAGAGTAAACTATATGATATAGTCAAAGGATGCCCAACGGGTTGTACTAATTATTAGGCATGTTGCAAAGCTAATAGAAAGTAGACTTCACTCCTCAGTGAACAAGGGTTTTCATGGGTATCATGGCCGAGTGAAGTGAGTTTGCATGGATGGAGAATGAGTGGTGCCATCCGTGAAGTCAAGGAAATGATCTTCCTCGAGAAGAGAGTGTGGAATTCATGTACATGTGACACCAAGTGGCAAGACACAAGTGGATGGGATTCAATGAAGTATATTAGTGTAGTATCCATGAACGAGAGATGGTTTGGTTGAAGAAGAATAGAGTGGCGAGGGTTGTTGCTTACATAGGACATTTATACCACAATTTGCTTATGAATTAAGGTTTATTAGAAACCTTATCTTCTTGATTTTATTGGTGTGCAGGAAACCGTTTACGAATTCTAGTAGGCAGGAGAGGCGATTTTATGAATTCTGCAGGACATTTTTGCCAGACTATCAGCAGGCTGCTTTTGCGAATACAGGAGAGAGTGGTTGTTGTTGAAACTCTTCATCATGCACTCCGTCTGTGCATCGGCGCCCTGCCTTTGGCTGATACAGACTTGCTTGAGTGGCCACCTTCTTCATCTTCCTCTATTGGGGTGATCCTAGCTCTGGTTGCTATTTACAACTGATGTTGGCAGTCGCACGGATTGTTCAACCCCCAAATTGGTCAAGACCATTCCATGTCTTTTTTGATGCCAATTATTTTATGCATTGTTGAATTAGCTTAAGATTCTTTGATTTATTTGTGTATGTGTGGCTTACTTGCATGATCGAATCATTGAAACCCTATGGTCTCTTGTCCTTATGTTTGTTTAAGTTTTGAATCATGTGTGGGTTTGAGTAATTAGCTTAATTAGTGATTAGATAGAGTAAGAATTAGTGGATTTTCTTGCCCATAGCATTGATTTGGCCTGGTTGCATGAGTTGATTGTATTCATAAATCCTTGCTAGCTTTGAAGTAGTTGAAGCATGTTGGATTGCTCTTTGCTTTAGTTGTTTGGCTTGAGAGATTGTGTGTATACTTAAGAAGAGGATGTGAATTTGGTTCCTAATTAGCAATGGATTGATTGTTTGGATTAGAGATTGAGAGAGAGAAATACTTGCTATGTGGGAATGTGTCGTTTGAGAGGTGCTTTGTGTGGAACAAGGTGGAATGCTATGTGTGTGTGCTTGTTGAGTGTCTAGGTTAAGAAACAGGTAGTAGAGTGATTAGTGCATTCTTCCATTTTGGGATAGCTTCTATGCACCAATATGGGTTAGATTTCCTTGGATCGATAGGAGTTGAAAGACTCTATGGTCGAATTGGTCTCTTGCTTTCCTCACATTCCAACGAAGGGGACTTGAGGGTTTTCCATTGGCATCGCTGGCCAAGACAAAAGTGGCCAGGACAAAAGACCCATTAACACACGAGCAATAGGCATTGACTATGACATGAAGTTAAGTTTTGCTAGTACTAATGCCTACAACGCAGACATTTTCCAAGATCCTATGGGCAGGTACTTTGTGAAATTAGCCGACCATCCAACGCCTATGCACCCAAAACCTTGGGTCAATAACCAAGGGTATAGGTATGAAAAAATATTGAAGAATGCCAAAAAATCAGGATTAAAGCTCCAATGTTCATGGACACTAGTATGTGATAGTGGTTTCTTACATCCACAAATAGGTGAGAAGGTGTGTTTATAGCATTTTCATTTGAATAATAAATAATACTTTGTATAAGTTACCATTATAGCATGTATAATATTTGCAAGTTAGAGATCTCACCCCATGAGTTGTTGTACCATAAGGACATGCCAATTCCCCACTACGACAAAGAGGCTAGAGAGCGTGTATCTCATCACTTTTTCCCAACATCTAGGAGTTGCATCATAGAGGGCCACACACATTGCGATAATCATCACACCATGGTAGACGAGACATCAGTGAGAGGGGGAGTTGAATGCTCCAAAGATTTATTTTAGTAAATTAAGCACACATTAAACTTATATGAATGTATAGTAATGGTCAAGTTGAATCTATGTGTCTCTTGCTATGTGTTATGCATTTAGGTGGTTTTTGACAACATTCACATAGGAGGAGGATTATGTGATTGTCGTATTTTCTAGATGTGGCGGTTTGGGAGCTACTTGTGCCATGGATTATTGCCATTGTTTGTGCTCGGAGGGGGATTTTTGTGTTTAGAGGGGGATTTTTGTTTGTGCTCAGAGGGGGATTTTTGTCCTTAAAATGAGTGCCTCACAAAGGTGGTATGCGATCCACCTTGTGGCAATGATTAGGACTACACATACAATTTTTATTTCAACTTTTTTGCATGCTACATTGGTATATAGGATTTCCATAGACAATCTGGCTATTTTTTTAGTTTTTTTAAGTTGAGAATATTTGTGGAGTAGACATGTTTTGGTGCATGGCTTGGGTAATTTTTTGACTATGTATATGTCTATGCAATTGACATTTGGGTTGTCTCTACTCTCTTGTGCTACTATATCCTCTTAATTGCTTAGTAAATCTTATATTGTATCAGAGCATTGAGGTGCTTGTAGCTAAGAGTGTACAAGAAATACTCGTCCTACACTATAAATACACTAGTTTGGTGTGATGGCTTCAACTTTGAATATTGCCCACTGATGTTGCTACAGCACCACTCCACATTCGACCACCTACCTTTTTGGAAGGCAAGCATGATGGAAGCAGCTAAACACTCTAAAAGTTGAAGATTAGTGCTATCTTGGATTCCTATGAGCTACTTGACAATTTCATGGGGCCCACGGGTGCTGATCTAGAGCCCGTATATTGACACCACATCCAAACTTTTTGAATATAATGATTCAATGTGATGCTACTCTTCTTCAGGCATGGAAGCAACACAATGCAGATGCACTTTGTGCCATTGTCACCAACCTTATGGATTTTTCCTCGGCTTAGTTCAATACGCTACTAAGGCATGTGATGGTTGGGGCATACTAAATCGGCAGTATGAGACTAGGAATCATACTAGAATCCAAAACTTGGAGAATAAGCTTGTTGTTGCTAAGAAGGTGGCCAAAGGGAAGAACATTGAAAACTTCATCAAACGTATCAAAGACCTACAAGATCAAATGGCTACTGCTAGTGGAGCCAAAAACCCAAAAGGTTTTGATCAGAGGTGTATATGAATCTTGCCTCCAAAATACGATGGTCTGGTTACAACACTCAACACTGAAGTTAGACCACAAGCTCTTACATTTGAGGAATTATGTGCTATGTTTCTTGAGGAGGAGTTGCAATTCAAGACCCGTGATGGTGGCAGTGGTGTTGCATTCTTTGCCAACAATGGAAAAGGCATGGCTTCTTCTAATTCAAAGAAGAAGTTTTTAGGTAGTTGTTTATTACTCTGACTCAAAGGGTCATGTAGTCAAAGACTACTGAAAGAAGAAGATGGATGAGAAGAATGGCATCGTGAAGTCTTCTTGGAAGTGCAAAGAATCTGCAAACAACGTGGATGTAGATCTTGAGCTCTTGGTTGCCATTCAAGAGGTATGCTCATCAGCTCAAACTCTTGTTTTTGATGATTCATGGATTTTGGATAGTGGTGCATCTCGACACATGATCAGTTAAAAAGATTGGTATAGTTCATAGAAGCCTCTACACAAACCCATCAATGTTGTCGTCAAAATAATATAAGATTCTAGCTGAAGGGCTTGGAAACATCTCTTTTCTAGCATCTATAGGTGAAAAGAATGGATGTGTTATATGTTCCTAGAATAAAGAGGAACCTCTTTTGTGATAATTGCTGCCATTACAGATTGTGGCCTTGAAGTTTGCTTCAAGAAGGTGGAAGCATAGAATTTGGATTCTACAGGTAAACTTGTTGGCAGAGGTGTAAGGTGCAACAATCTATATGAGGTGAGCGCCTTTATGATACGATGGCAAAACATTGCACAAGGAAGCTTTAGCACACGAGCATTTTGGGCATCTCAATTATAATGTGCTCAAATAGATGCACAAATCAAGGACGGTAGCTCATATGCCTACAATTGTAGATATGCAGGACACATGTATGGCTTGCATGATGGGCAAGCAACAAAGGAAGGCATTTCCATAAGAGAGCAACAATCGAGCATAGTCTCCTCTAGAGTTGGTACATGTGGATCTATGTGGTAAAATGTCTACTTCTACTATGGGTGGGTATTTCTATTTTATGCTACTAGTTGACAATTTTAGTAGAAAGATTTGGGTGTATTTCCTTTGGGAGAAGGCTAAAGCTTTAGGAAAATTTAAGATGTGACATATTAAGCTTGTAGTAGAAAATGAGACAAGGAAAAAATTAAAGAAGTTTTGCATTGATTGAGGAGGAGAACTATTTTTAATAGAATTTAATGATTACTGCAAGAAGCATGGCATTAAGTGCTAACTCACAACTACTCACACACCTCAACAAATTGGAATTGTAGAATGTCATAATCACATAGTAGTGGAGATGGCTCACTACATTTTGAAGGAGAAGGATATGTTAGATTCGTTATGGGTAGAATCAGTGTGAACACTGCAATCTACATCCTCAATCAAAGCTACACAAAGGTGCTCAAAGGCATCTCACCTCAAGAGGCCTATTTGGGTAAGAAACTGTTCTGGGATTGACGAAACAGGAGCCACAATAGCTTTATTTTGACTACCCAAGCTCAATAATCGGACATCGAAGTAGAAAGAATAAGAAATCTCCGGGTGCAGTGTCAGTCTCGTGGGAATGGGAAATATTTATCTGTTATTTTTCATAGGATTCCTATGCCTCCAATCAAAGCCAAAGCACATTGTAATTATCTTTTGGATTTTTCCTCTATTTTGATGGGCTCACTAGAGTTCCAAGTTGTATTTAGCATGAGCCCGTAAGTTTTTTGTTTCTTAGGTCAGACACTAGAATGTGAACCCTAGAGTGAAATGCCTATAAAACTCAAGAATGCTAAGAAATTAGGTGAGCTTATGTGAGCATTCTATTGAGTTATCCTTGCAAAATAGCACTCTATCTCCTTGCCACTCCATCTCTATTATTGTATTCCTATGCGCTCAAGCTTCTCCATGCTTGATGCTACTCTAGCAACAATGATGAAGTATCTTACTCTCTCTCATCTTAAATCTATTTGTTAGTTTATGCATTGTTGAATTAGCTTAAGTTTATTTGATTTATGTGTGCATGCTTGAATCATTGAAACCTTGTGCTGTCTTGTCCTTATGCTTGTTTAAGATTTGAATCATGTGTGGGTTTGAGTAATTAGCTTAATTAGTGATTAGATAGAGAAAGAATTAGTAGATTTTCTTGCCCATAGCATTGATTTGGCTTGCTTTCATTGAGTTGATTGTATGCATGAATCCTTGCTAGCTTTGAAGTAGTTGAAGCATGTTGGATTGCTCTTTGCTTTAGTTGCTTGGCTTTGGAGATTGTGTGTGTGTTTAAAAAGATAGAGGCGTGGATGTGAATTTGGTGCTTAATTAGAAATAGCTTTACTATTTGCATTAGAGATTGAGAGAGAGAAACACTTTCTATGTGTGTATGTGACACTCACGAGGTGCCTGTATGGCCATTCGACATTTACATCACTGGTGGGTTTGGTAGCTGGCACCAACATATCTTTGCCAGAGATTCTAAAGCTGGACTACACCGACTAGTTCACACCTACCCACTCCACTTAGCGTGTTCACATTCTGAACTGCTTGTATATACTCTATTATGTGTGTTAGTCACTTTATCTTCTTTGTAGAACTCTTTTGTTAAGTAAAGAAAAAGAAGAATTTTCAGCCTCTCACCTTGTGTGTTCTCCTCTAGGGTTTATGTGAGTGTGTGTGTGCTTGCAACAACAACAGGAGCTCAAGCTCTCTTCTCCCTTATATCTTTTCATGGTATCAGAGCCTTTTTCTTGCTAAGGGATGAGCTGACACTCACGAGGCGCCTACATGGCCATTCGACAGTGTATGTACTATTGTGCATGCACATTGTATATGTGTATGTATATGTATATGTATATGTATTATAAAGATAAAGTAAGGCTTGAAATAAGTTAAAGTTAGAAAAGTTTTTTAACTGTCGTTTTTTGTCCCATCCTCGGGATGGTCCTATCCCCGTTCCCGTTTCCCATCCCATGTGACTATATTGTGTGCCGGGGATAGAGAGTAAGAGTGAGAGGTATATATAGTCCAATTTTTATTTAATGTAAAGTTTCAATTTCAAAAATTAACAATAAAAGAGAGCTAGATAGCACTGTTTACCAGAATTCATGTTCGTTTATGCACTGATGTCTGACCAATCTCTGCAAAAACAACGACAGCACGGAGTGCAATCACAATTGCAAGAAAGCAAGCGACAAAGAGAGCAACATTAGGTAGATCATGAGAAAAATATAGATAACATTATGTTTAATATAAATGAATCAACCGGTATATAAATTATATATTTGTCCGTTTTTTTCCGTTGCACGTCATCGCTTAAGCGACGTTAAATAATTTATTAAAATTACGTCACTTATGCGATACATATGCATCGCTACAGGAGTCACTATTTCATCGCTTAAGCGATGTACAACAGCGACGCCTGTAGCGAGGGATCATAGCGTCGCTTAAGTGACACTTTTGCATCGCTTTTGTCGTCGCTCGCTATGAGCCCATGGACTAGTAGTGTGAGTTGTCTGAAGAGAATGCCAGTCCAATAGATATAAAGGCATTTAAGGATTGAAACTAGGGTGTAAGGAAAGTCATGTATTGGCTTCAATTAGTATCACAGACATGATGATAGGACAGACACATACAAGATGCCAACACTCTAGTAGTTACGTGGTAGAATCTTGTAATTATAAAGGCATGGAAATTGCAGCTAAAGCAAGAGCTACATACTATGGAAAAGAAAAGCATGTCTATCAATGGGTATGCTTTAAAGATCAAGGGTACTATTGAATCCCTTGGGTCCATCAATGTATCAGTGGAAGATGATGATTTGGTGAGTGTCTGTTTGAATGGGCTTGGCAAAGAGTACAAGCCATTTAAGACCTCCATTGCAGTCAGGGAGAATATTCTCAACTTTCAGGACTTGATGTCTATGCTGATCATAGAAGAAAAGTCACTGGTGAGATGAATCTTCTTCACAAAGCAAGAACACATCAGAACAAGCTTTTTACTCTACTTCAGGTAGAGGTAGAGATCATGGTTGAGGCCAAGGTGGTGGCCGATAAGGAAATCAGAATTCCAGACAACAATAGTCCAATGATTCACAACAACAACAATCATACACAGGTGGAAGAGGCCAGTCTAGAGGTAGGGGGAGCCAAAGAGGCTGAGGTGTGTAGAAATCAGAATACAAATAGCATAGAGTGCTATTATTGTGGTAAACCAAGGCACATGGAAAAGGATTGCTATAAAAAGTACAATGATATTAAAAGTGGAAAGTTGCAGCAAGGAACTATGCATCATCTAGTAAATAGGAAGGTGACGGCAGAAGTGAGTAGCTATTTGTGATGCAGCACATGCTCAGTTCCATAACAAGAGATGTGTCATGATCTCAAGATACAAGGTATGTGGATTCTGGCACCTCTAACCACATGACCAGTCATGCTGAGTGGTTTAGAGACATGTAGAAAATAGAAAAACCAGGTTATGTAGAAACAGGTGATGATGTTGTGCATTCCATTACGCATGTTGGTAAAGTGCCATTATCTATGCATGACGGAAAAATGAAGTACTTGGCAGATGTACTTCATGCTCCAAATATTACAAAGAACCTGGTTTCTATTGGACATATGGTTGAGCACGGTTTACAAGTGAGGTTTAATCCTCAAGGATGTTTTGTGGAAGACTTCAAAAATCAGTGTCACTTGGTTACAAAGGGTAACAGAAATGGTAGGATGTTTACTTTTGATGTGAACATGCCTGAAGTAAAGGGAGCCATGTTTGTGCATGGAATAGGTTTCATTATAGATATTGAAATATAGAACAAGCGCATTGGTCATGTGAATGTACAGCGAGACATGCAGGCCCAAAATTTGTTGGAAGTTTGCCAAAGTTTACGGTTGATGGTATGCACAAAGTATGTGAAGCATGCCAGCTTGGTAATAAGTAGGCCAAACATGTTTTCCCACATGAAAAGCATGTCAGTGCAAGGCCATTAGATGTCATACATTCATATGTATGGGGACCAACCAAGATTGCAACAATTGCAGGTTGTAGGTATTATATGTTACACTCATTGATGACCACAATAGGAAAGTGTGGGTTTACTTCATGAGGGAGAAAAGTGAGGTATTTGCTCACTTTCAGAGACTTAAAGCCTTGGTCGAGAAGGAAAAATGCATACAAATAAAATGCTTGAGATCAAATGGTGGGGGAGAATATTTCTCTAATGAGTTTAGAAATTTCTTGAGGAAGTAGGGAATCAAGAGACAGTTTACATGCAAGTACACTCCGCAATAGAATGGTGTTGCAAGAAGAAAAAATAGGCACATTGCAAAAGTGGCACATGCCTTGATGGTGGCTGAAAAGAATATGCCACATTGTTTTTGGGCAGAAGCAGTAACAAGAATTATTGTGTACAATATGAACAGGACACCCACTGCACTTGTTCATGGTATGATGCCTGAACAAAAGTTTGCAGGCATAAGACTGGATGTGTCTCACTTGAAAGTGTTTTGGTGTATTGTATATGTGCATGTTCCTAATGAAGTGAGAACAAAATTGGATACAAATGCACAGAAATGCATCTTTATTGGTTATGCTATGGAGCAGAAAAAGGTTATAGATGTTATAACCCTACCACTCATGAGATGCGAGTAAGTAGAGATGTTGTCTTTGATGAGATGAGTAGCTGGTATGCACCATTAGGAGACCTTTGAACATATTTTGGGCCTTGTAAGGATTCCTATTTTTTAGGGATTAAGGCTAATTTTGTGCTTTCTTAAGGAGATAAGGTCAATGAAGAGGGAGCCTATAATTTAAGCTTTCTAGTCCATTCTGCAAGTTATATACTTTGAAACTAACCCTAGACCCAAATATATGTAAAACATTCAATTTTTAACCTTGATTTCCCCCTAAAACCCTCTATCTCATCATTAAATGCCTCCACCTTTTTCTCCTTCATTTAATGCCTCCACTTCGCCACCACCAAATCAACTAAATGAGAGATCTCTTGTCACTTTCCACATCATCAATCTTGCAACTAAGGGGGGGAGAAAAAATAGTAATTTTGTTTCTCTCATTTTTGAACTTTTTTGCTTTGAAAGTTATCCCTAAGCCATATATATGTCAAAAAATCAAACTTCTATCTCTTTTTCCCCCCAAAATTGAACCAACTCTCTCTCTCTCTCTCTCTCTCTCTCTCTCTCTCTCTCTCTCTCTCTCTCTCTCTCTCTCTCTCTCTCTCTCTCTCTCTCTACTGTGAGCTTGGCCTACATAGCCTCACTCTATCCCTCTCTCTACAATGCTCTCTTCTACTCTCAACTCTCCCTTTCTCTCTCTACTATGAGCTAATGGCGTGCAAACACACTCTCTCTTCTCTCTCCTCTCTCCTCTCTCTCTAGAGCTCTCTCTCTCTCTCTCTCCTCTCTCTCCTCTCTCTCTCTAGAGCTCTCTCTCTCTCTCTCTCCTGTGATCTTAGGGACTCTCTCTTCTTTTCCACTATCAACTCCTTCTAAGCATGGCATTGCGTGAAATCACTAACACTAATGTGCCATTAAATTGATGCAACGTGGATTTTCATAGGGCCTACATCTCTGACTCATGCTGTTACTAGGTCTCTACTAAAAGTGTGCGCTCCTGCTCCCGAATGGCTGCCATAGCATCCTCATCAAGGATGGGAGATAAATACAGCTCAAATAGGTCCTCGTCTCGCGAAGCTCTTGAAGCTCGCCGTCCTGCTGGGCCATGGTCTCCTGTAATAACTGCTGAAGGGCCTCCTCTGCATCCTCTATCCGGGGCTATTGTAGCCTGCTGAGTGGTCCGCTCTGCTAGATAGATCGACCGATACAAGTGTCGGTTGGCGTCAGTGAAGGCACCCAGGACTCGTTGATGCATGTGCGGGTGTTGGAAGAGTATGCAACTTCGGGAAAGGTTCATCTCACAGAACTGGTAGGAATGTACGTAGACAAGGGGGTCACGCTAATATGGATCTATGGGTTGATGAGCATTACCCACCCACTTTCAAAGACTTACCATCATTTATTCAATATGTGGGAGATGGTGAGAATGGGATGCTCAGAGATTAGCAACAATTGATGCTTTTAGAGTATTCTACTTGTCATCACAGTTGCATACGCTCCTAGTTAACCTTGTTAGTGTACACCAAGGCGTACTTCAGACTCAGAAGAATCAAGGAGCTTGAGGGTGTAAATCAAGAGAGAGAAGGGCATGTGGAAAAGCTTACGCATACCCTCTCCCACATGAAAAGCACTCCTATTAGAGCTTGGGAGTGTAAGAGGCCACACAACCACATCGAAACACTTGTTGTTTGGGGGGGGCGCTCATAAAGCAAAGAATTCAATGTGAGACCTCTATCCTCTACAATCTATCAGAATCCTAGCAACGGAATAGCAACTACATAGGGTAGAGTATCCCGCTCGGGGTCTCGCCTACGTCAATCCAAGAAAGAGACTATCCGATGACTCTTCCCTAAGCCAAACCCCAAAAAATATTCTTGCTAGGAAAACATGGGCGATTCCTCCAAGGAATATCTAACACAAACTATCTAATGTGGTAATTTAATCTACTGGACTTCTAATCCAGACTGTGTCACATTGTTGAGTGACCCAGCCCGAAGAGGATCAAGTATTGCACTTGGTTCAAAGAGATCGACGTTTTTCCCCCCCTTGAGTGAGGCATAGCCGTTAATCCAGTCCCCTAAAACAAGACTTATCTGGGTTCTCTATCTACCATACGTATTTTGAACTAAACTTCTACCATTGATTTATTTATAATTCAACTATAAGGAATTCCACTGATCCAGTCTAACCCCATCTAGTCCCATGGGTTAGCCGATCGCCCAATCACTATATTGGTGGAAATTCAATTACTCACCCACTCAAAAATATTGAAATGCCATTTTTCTTCGAAGACAATTACTCACATACTCCTCTTAAACAATTACGCATGCACTCCTCTTAAGACAAGGGTGAGCAAAAAACCATCATTACCAATACATTTTTACAGTTTAAATATACCAAATTCCATCCTTTTCAAACAAACATAAACATCATTCCGGATGCCCCGTTGAAGGTCTACTGTCCAACCAATGAGTTCCATATTCATTTTCCTAAATTTCATTTCTTATTCATAAAACTTCTTGGCCAATCCATACACATGGGTGTCTTCCACGACCGCGAGCCCAAGATTCGCCTGGTCAAAACCCTCTAGGATCCTCCTTAGGTGTCCTAGAACTTCACTCAAGGACCGCTTCGTCGGCCCCTTGCCCATCGTACCACGAGCACACCATTTTAATCATACCTAGGCTGGTCAAGACCTTGGCAGACGTTCCCGCATGGACATCCTTCGATGACTCCCCGCCGGCTATTGCAACATGAGTTATTCTTAGGTTTACGACCTTATTTAAAACAATAAACCAAATTCTTCCTCCAGCATCCTTGGCGTAAGACAGTCATTTATCAAAAACATGTGTTTCTATGCAAGTGAGCTTTCCAATGTTTTTCCATGAGATAATTCCGAATATAGTTTTCACATGGCCTTTTGTTCAACCTTGGACTTTTCATGAGACTTGATTCTCTTTTGGTCTTATCTCTAACTAAGAGCGAGTTCCTTTGTCACTTTACGGCAAGTCTATTTTTTATGGGGACTTTACTATTTTCGAAGATTAATCCATCTTCACACAAGAGGTCGGCCTCGTGTCTAAAAGGCACGGTGAATTTAAGAGGGGGTTCAAGTGGGATCGACGACTAAGGGGCTCGATTTTGGGTGAGGCCGATCTGGGCCGTCGGATCCTCAAAAGTAAACTAGGGCCCCAAAGTAAACTAGGGATGCCTCGCATAACAAAAGCATATATTAATATGGGCCGGATATACTAGCTAGTAGAAATTATAGCCTAATGGTAAGACTATGGCCTCCCTAGCGACACGTTGTGGGTTCAAATCCTTTCTTTTGCATTTTGAGACTTAGGCAAAAAAATTTCTAAGTCCAAACTCGGGAACTGGAGTAAACTAGTCAATATGGCAAGCTCGACTTTACTACGGGGTGGCCCTAGCTTACTTTGGGGCTGTAGATCTTTTGTAAACTAGAGGAGGCAAAGCACGACATCTCAAAAAAAAAAATGGCTTGTGCAGTAAACTAGGATCCCTAGTTTACTTCACACGCCGAGTGTGCGGACATCACAAAAAAAACTCGGCCTGTGAAGTAAACTAGGATCCCTAGTTTACTTCATAGGCCGAGTTTTTTTTCGGCCCTAGTTTCCTTTTGGCAATCCAATGGCCCAAATCGCCCCCACCCAAAATCGAGCCCCTTAGCCGTAGATCCCATGTCCTTTTCCTCTGTGTCCACAGACTCTGCCTGGCCCTCAAACCACTACAAACTTGAAGGGATATCACCTCATAGGCTCTCTACTGCCAAACAACAGTTACAAGCCCACAGCTAACTCTGAATGACTTTCCTCTCGAGGATGACTAACTTTGACCTAGCTAAAGTAGAATCTCTCTTTTCTGAGTCAACTAGCACTTCTAGTTGCTCACACCACTCAAACCACACAAAATCCCATCACAATGGATACTCAACTGACAACACCTGAATCACTGCTGCCACACACACAGAACGCACTCAGAACACAAAACCTTCCTATTGCTAATAGCTGATAGCTCTGACTGTCAGATGAGGCCCGGAAACACTTCTTACACACTCTGACAAGTCAGCTCATGATCCTCTTACTCCCAGATGATGGTTCTGATGTTTTGCTTACACAGAACTAACTCTATATACTTTCTCTTTTAATTCTAACTCAGAATCAGTTCTGACACAAAAGACACTTGATTTGCCCTCTCAGAGATCCCTCCATCATCTCACTCAACTCAACACAAATAAAGCATCAAGGCACAAAAACTCACCAAACTACAAAAAACACAAGCTCAAAACACTCTACCCTTCATTTAAACCAAACAAACAATCTGAACAAGCCTGAGACCTTGGTCTTCAAAGAAAATTGAAGAAAGCACAAGAAACTTTTAGGATCTGCCCACACAAATAGCCCCGCAACTTCAAACTTCACATCATCATCATCTTCATCCTCTACTACCAGCTTTCAACTAACAAACAAGTGTAGTCAAAGAAGTTATAATCTAGATCATGTTTGTAACAGAGGTTTTGCTTAGAGAATCTACAAAACACCTTGGCCAATCCTTCACTCATTGGGCCCCCCTCAGAGCCGTCGATCCCACTTGAACCCCCTCTTAAATGCACCGTGCCTTTTAGACACGAG